>NC_081214.1:6850413-7150413 GCF_902713425.1 Acipenser ruthenus
TTGTTGATTTAACCACCAATTCGTGTTGTCCCTGTTTGAACACCAGGTTCATGTTATATATTATAAAAACAAATGTTCTGTGCTGAGGTACATTTAGTGCATGTGTCTAAACCCGTGTCACCTGTAGCTAGTCAGTGATTTCTATTGGGTTGCAAGGCATCATACCCCCACCCCCTGAAAAACTGAGATATGGCAGCTACTATAAAAGGATATGGATGCCCTCTCCAAGCCATTATAACTAAGGAAGCAGAACACAAATGAACAGAGCCACTGGAAGATGCAGGGTAGATGTACCTGATCTGTGGGTGAGGTTTCTGCCTCCACTTTCTTCTGTTTCTTTGATTTGCCAGCAGGGGTCGCTGCAGGCGTGTCGGACGCATTTCCTTTCAGCACTCTCACCAGGTAGAGGGCAGCACTGAACACCAAAGAGAAGAGATTCAAGAGTGAAAAACGAAACCTGTGCATAGCTGAGACACTGGCATGAGGGCTTCTCTCCTGAATCTTCACTGCCGTGTGAAAGCGTTTCATACAATTAGTTTAAAATACTGAAGGTTCATATTCAATGCAAAATAAAATTGACATCACAGTGACACCTTCCTTTGTAATCACTGTATCCATGGAGATGTGACATCATAAAGCCCCCGACCCTATAAAAAGCCAGTTACTTTCATCTAGCCAGTAGTGGTTGATAGTGTGATGAAGAGGTAAGTCCTGTTTTTCTTACTCTGCTTTTATTGGTAATGGCTTTTTAAAAAACATTTAACTGTCATAATTAACGTAAAAAAAAAAACAACAACAATATAGCTTTAAGATAAAGATTGTATTTTGATTTATAATGTTGAATCTTTGGTGTGACAAGTCTAGACAGAATTTCTTCTTTGTGCGACAGAAGCATTGTGAAATAAAATGCCCTGTGATAGTTATCTTTAAACCTGCACTATCATCAATAAAAAACAGCTATGTGGAATGCAATGACATCACAATGCTGTGACATCATTGCACTGCACCATACAGCTGCATGGAATGAAATGACATCACAATGTAGCAACATTGCTATCAATGCTTGTTATGTAATATGGCTATTCCATAACCTGACCCACATGTGAAGGGCACATTAAAGACATTTCAAAACAGTCTTTGATACACTGATGTTTATCTGGGTTTAAAATGACCAATGAAAACTACTAGTGAGTATTTACCATTCATATAACAATTGAAAAAAACAGCAAGTTAATGCAGTTAATTAATAAGACAGTACTTTTTTGACTATTTTCACAGATTTCACAATTTCCGTGAAATTTCAAAGAATAATGTAAATATGTTTTTTTTATCACTTAGAATAATTAGAGCAAACGTTTGCCTTATTGACACACTACCTGTTACACTGAATTCATGAACCTGGCAGCTGGTTTAGTTTTAATTCTGGTAAATGATTGAGCTTAAAAATGTCTTCAGTGAAAAAGCCACCAGCTGCATCAAAGATCAGAAATATTTCTGCTAAAGATCTCTCTGTCCAGTACAAGGAGGGAACATTTCATGTGTCTGTTGTTATTTTTACATGTATTTTATTGTGTTTGATAATTCCCTGAATGTTTTAAAAAAGGTAGACCTAAAAAAAAATATTCTACATCTGGCATTTACTGTTTTTCAGGTAAGCATTTAAATATTTAGAAACATTTGTTGTATAATAACTTGAGAAAAAAATCAATTTTGTATGAGTCAACGCTATTCTTTTCTGCTTTAATAAATATTATGTTTAAAATCGTGCCATTTTTGAAATACAGTGAAATAAGACATTTTTTACTGTGAAAAAAGTACAGCCCTATTAAATTAATAATAATCAAAAAGATATTGTATAATTGCTATGCTAGTTCATTCATAATTATCTTGCAATTCAGTGTTTAAAATTAAGGATGAATGGTTCCTGCACTCTGTGAGCAACAGCAATTCAAACAACAGTTAAGAATACGATTTTGGCACAGTGATTTTTTATACATTTCACATAAAAACAAGAATTCACTGAAAGGTCACAGGGAGGTCACCAAAGAATGTAGGTTTAGCTACATCAACATACACAAGCGCTTTTAAATAATACAAAATAATACACAAAAAACAGAACTGGGAAAAACTGGTAAGCAGTATTTATGTATTTCTCTATTGTTACTGCACTACGCGGTCATTTAGCTGATGAAGACCCTGAAGTCGACACCTGTTAGTGTCACAGCTGTAAGAGATGAAGACAGCAGAGTCGTGTGTGAAGCTGCCCACCTGAAATAGTAGAGAGACACGGAGGAGTCTGCCTGTTTCTGAGCTCTCGTTAGCAGCCTTTCCATCAGCTCGTGAAGCTCGTCCTTCCTGTCAGACACATTCCTGCAGTAGCGCTTGGTCTTGCACAGCTGATTCCTGTTGGGGGAGAAGAACGAGGACAAAGCTTTAACACGCTCTCTTCTCCAAACACTAGGAGTGAAAATCCTTGTGACTGTGCAAGAGGCTGGACAATAGGCTTAGACACACCTCCCATCAGTGGCACACAATTGTTGTACACACCAGGTCCTGCAATATTTGGACAAGCTGTTCTCAAGATTCAACTGATAAAATGTTAGTTGATTTATGTACTGAATAGTCTTACAGCGCCCTATTCTGAAGATTTGTTTTGGAGAGGAATTAAACAGTACAAGAACCAATGAAATGCATGTGCTGAGCAGCTTCTAGTTTATTTAAGCTATTTGAATTTGCCTTTGCAGCTGCTTGGATCTGTAAAGCCCTGCTGTAAAGGAATGAAAGGGCAGCGGGCAGCAGGAGCTGACCTGAAGATGTCAGCGGTCTTGCGGAGGAAGTCCTGCTCCTGCTGGCTGGACTCGGAGCCCATGCTGCCCTCGATGATGCCCAGAAGGGGCTCGATGATCCCGAACACCAGCGGGCTCTCCGCCTGCTTGGACAGGAACACCTCGATCAGATCCAGCACCTGACAACACAACACAAGCCTGTAAGACAATGCAAGTAATCGCCACCAGGTCCAGGGATGGAAAGAAGACTCCCATTGCACAGCAGTTTGATCCATTCCTGGTTTTACTATGAGTTTAACACCTGTGCTTGTTACCTGTAAACTGCGGCTAATCAAGCTTATAGTAAAACCTGGAATGGGTGAAACTGCTATGCAATAGGAGTATTATTTCCACCCCTGAAGTCTGGAAATACAATATAACAGCAATCCACATCGTAAATCATAAAGTCTACATCCATGCATAAATGCAAGTGTGACAGAAATAACTGTACATATTGAAAGACAAGTGTCTCCATACAGTATATCCCCAGATTTACTCAATAATCTCAAGATGTTGCACTGAAGAAGGTCCTCATTATGTTGCAGGGCAGTAAACCAGCCATCTCAGCCAAACCCCTCAGTTGCTACACAAGTACATCTGACCTCGTCAAAACAGATGCAGTTACTTAGCAGCTACCAGTGTGTCACGCTTCCAGACATCGCAGTTGAATGCCAGTCAATGGAGCCGGGTGGGGGAGCCCATGTGAGCCTCATTCATTCGTTACCTTGATTTTGAAATCCCTCACAAGGACCTTCTCTTTGCGCATGTTCTCCTTCTCGTCCTTCTTGGCCTGGATGCGCTTCTTCTGCTCGGAGAAGAGGGCCGAGATGTTCTGGTCCAGCTCCATCATTGTGTCGTCGTCCAGCTCCTCCTCATCGCTCTCAGCCCCTTCCGTGTCCTGCAGAGCCGGAGGTGAGGGGTCATTGAGAAACAGCTGTGCACTAACCTCAAGCCTCCTCTCAGGAGGTCAAGTCAGGCCCCTCGCCTGCTTGTCAAGAGACAGGGCAGCAATTGTACATCGGTTAGGATACCATGGTCTTTCAATGTCATGCAACACTGTGCATGTATAAAGCACTTGCTTATCAGCAACATGCTGTTAATACAAAACGAGAGCCTTCAGTATCACTGTGACCATGTACAGGTGCTTCCACTGTATCCTCTTCACCAGGGATATAGACCCACAGGGGGATAATAGTGTCCTAATCGACTCCATCCCTGCCAGGACTCACCAGAGCATTCTTCCCCTGCAGGACCTTCATCAGCTCCAGGCGGAAATTCTCATTCACTTTCTCTTTCTCCTCATCATCCTCATCCTCCTCTCCTCCACCCCCCTCCTCATCGTCAGAGCTGTCAGAGTCTTCCTCGGAGGAGTGGCTCCCCTCTCCCTCCTGCTCAAGCAAACACAGAACCGTCAGCCACACAGGCAGCAAATCCTCCTGCTGCTGTGCCTGCAGTGCATTCATTCCTCTTAGACCTGTGAGTCACTGTGTCGCAATCCAGTAATCACACTATATCAGAGGTCTCTGGACAACCTTTTAAAACTACCAGAATATGGGCATCACCAATCGGATGTAAGAAAAAAAAAAAAAAAATCTTGGTTATTGCATATTAGAAAAAAAATTATAATAATAATTTTAAAATAGAATCACATAAGACAGTTTTCACAGGAGCATTGTCACAGGAGTGTGTAGAGTTTAAAGGAAATCCCGCAACTCGCACATAAAAAAAAATACATTACAAAAAAAACACGCGTTTCAGTTTAGCAGTGCCTTCATCAGAGCTCAAAGCAGACAAAGGACTGGCAAACTAGTATACATTCCCATAACAAGCAAATTAGCAAAATCAATTAGTTAATAAAGATTAATTAAAAGACAAATAGACAAAAATCTTAATTTAAACCTCTTGGTTTTTAAACTCTGGCAGTTGTGAAACCCAATGATCTGTTTCGAGTTTACAGCAGGCAGCAGGTAGCCCTCTGTGTGCTGATCAATGTGAGGAAGCTGAGCTGTGAAAGCCTGTGTGTGTGTGCTGATCAATGTGAGGAAGCTGAGCTGTGAAAGCCTGTGTGTGTGCTGATCAATGTGAGGAAGCTGAGCTGTGAAAGCCTGTGTGTGTGCTGATCAATGTGAGGAAGCTGAGCTGTGAAAGCCTGTGTGTGTGCTGATCAATGTGAGGAAGCTGAGCTGTGAAAGCCTGTGTGTGTGCTGATCAATGTGAGGAAGCGGAGCTGTGAAAGGTACCTCCTCCTCATTGTCCGCAGGCTTCTTCTCTTTCTTCTGTTTCCTGGAGTCTTTCTGGTCCGTCACCACCACACCACTCTCCTCTTCGTCCTTCTCAGGGTCCAGAACCTGTAGGGGGGACAGTGAAAAAACACAGTCAGCCACCTGCCCAGCTTGCTATGTTTACATTCATTTCTGCATCCTATCTGGACATCTTTATTCACCTGTTCTATGGGTACACGCAATCAAATTCAGACTTTTTTTTTTTTTTCTTTAAATACAGCTTTCCTTTGCTGCAACGTAACTATTTTATATATTTTAACGCATCGCAGGACTACCCCATCTTATTAAAAGGGCTGTCTATAGCACTCTCTCAAACCCTACTCTTCCCTACCACACCCACCAATAGCCTCCCCTTTCTCCCCTCCTACTCACATCCAGGATGATCTGCAGGGCCCTCTGGGTGACGTGTGGACACATCCTCCCAAAGACAGTCTTGGAGACCTGTCTCATGAGGCGACTGGGCTGAGACAGCAGGGTGAGGAGGATCTCCACCATCACCTCCACCCACTGGGGCTCCTCGCTCTCCTCCGACGAGGCTGAAACACACGGGGCAGGACACTGTCAGATGCACCACAGAGCCCGATACACAGGACTGGCAAAGACGCGTACAGCTCTGCTTGTGACATGCCATTAGCCATGCTGGTCCACATACAAAATCTGCGGAGTGCAGCAGTTGAAACTCACTTCAAAACACTGCCTCAGTGAGTACAGTCAATGGACAATATTATTATTATTATTATTATTTATTTCTTAGCAGGCGCCCTTATCCAGGGCGACTTACAATCGTAAGCAAATACAATTCAAGTATCACAGTACAAGTAATAATACAATTAAGAGCAAGATAAAAACAATGACTTTGGTATCACAGCTGCTTACCTGTTGCCTTTTTCTTTTTGGATTTTTTCTCCTGGGCATTTTCCAGGCAGTTCTGCAGATCATTTATCAGTTCCACACTTTCTTCCGGAGTCTTGTAGTGCAAACGAAGAAGAATTTTAGTACAGGGTCCTGACAGCTAATGTGATTGAACACTTTCCAAAAGCATTTCAAACAGATTACTCTTTCAGTGAACAACTGTTTTAAATACAAATTCTTCAGGGTACCTTGAACAGATGGATGCCCACAAGCAGGAAGAGCTGCTGGAAGGCTGCAGTCTCCATGTTCTGGGATTTCTTTGCCTTTTTATGAAGTGCCTCCACTGACTGCAACATCCTGTCAAGCAATCCAACATGAAAGGTTAGTACAATTGTACCATAAAAAAAAAAGTCCTGTCCCTGTTTGGAAACTCACTGCTCTACTGCACAGGGGTGGAAATAAGACTCCCATTGCATAGCAGTTTCACCCATTCAGGGTTTAACTAGGAGTTTAAGACAGACACACCTCCCCTATATATTGGGGCTAATCAAGCACATATTAAAACCTGGAATGGGTGAAACTGCTAGCAATGGTTTTGTAGACCTCTTTTCCACTGTATTTAATGAAGTCAATTTGGGGAAAACACCAGTGGGATTAATATAAAGTTATGAAGATCCACCATTGTTTTATCATTAAGCTGCCCAGCCATTACTAATGGCAAAGCGAGGCTGTGTGCAGTTTTGTCTTTGCCCTCACCTGTCCCAGGCCTCCCTCTGCTCCTTGCTGAAGGGTCTGGCCGCTTGGACGTGTTTGCTTTGGCTGAGCAGGACGCTGGCGTACTGGACGATGCAGAAGATCCACAGGGTGCCGTCGGCAGTGACCCCCTGTACGTGCCTCTCATTGAGGGCAGCCACCTCGGGGGAGTCGCCCATCAGGGGGAGGTGGTTCAGGTGCTGGAGGAGCCTGGAGGAGGGGAAAGTCAGGACTGACTCTGGGTAACAGCACAGGCTGCACCCTACACACCTCAGCTAGGAATCTTTCCAAATCGTTAAACTGGTTGAAAACTGTTTCTCACACCAGGGGATACTGTAGGGAGCACCAGAAGAAAGCTTTCTATGTCTCTAACTCGGGAGTTACTTACATTTTCTGATGGACTGCATTAAGTTTTGAGTGCATGCAACTTGTCTAGACTTTTGTTAAAGAAACTAGCAGAAGTTTATGGGCTGGTTTCACAGACCCTGGTTAGCACCAATCTTGGCCTAAGAATCCAGCCCTAACAGTTTCATGAATAAAACACATGCCATAAGAGTCTAAGGATATACAGCAGTGTGCACATTTATTTGAACACCCCATTGCTTCTGTAGTTTTGATTTGTTGTACACATAAATTCAAACTACTGTAACTGAATCTTAGAAAGTTGTCAACATAGACAAATTAGTGATTGTCTAATTTAATTGATGACTTTAATAGACCACACATACAATTCATTTAAAATAGTAAGAGAAAAGGAACACAGAGCCACAAATGGTAAAATGCATGAGACGTTTTAGAAGTTGTTTAAGATGCCTAATTAAAGCACAAAGTGGTCTAAGATTTTCACAAGATTGCCTATTGTTTCTATATCACTGATTACTGACTGAAATGCTCAGGTTTTCATGCAGGTAGGTTTATAAAGGATATAAATGACAAATCTTGAGGTGTTCCGATGCATTTGCACACTGCTGTACCTTATAAGTTATCGTATCACATTATAAAAGGAGGATGGATAGTTCACTCTATGAAATACATCAGTTTTAAAGGGTTTCTTCAGTGTGAAAGCACACAGTTAGATGGAGCTGCGTACCCAAAGAAGGAGTTTGCGATGACGCTGCGGGTCTGCTCGTCCAGAGGCACTGCCAGGGAGCTCTCAGTCTCTGGGATCACCGGGTTAGACTTCACGACTTTGAAGAAAGCGTGAAAAAAAATAAACCTGGAAAATACAAACAGAGGAATGTAACCGGGTTACTGGAATCCCAGATACTCTATTATTTTTACAGAGAGACTTTTTTTCATGACAATCAGGTTTGATATATAAAGCAACTTTAATTAATTGTATGAACCACACTCCACAGCTTCTCCAATTTCTTCCTTCGCCCATGGCATGTGGCCCCTCACCTTGCAATGTCCATGACCAGGTCCTCCTCCTTCTTGACCAGGGGGTTATCCACGATGGAGATGAGACGTGGGACGATCCACTTGCGCAGGCGGAACACACAGTGCTGGGTCCTGCACACGACAGGGCATTCAACAAGTTACACTGTGAGCAGCAATACAGCGATAAAAACAGGAATAGCAGAGATCAAAAACCCTTACTCTGATTTTTACCACCATCTTGAAATAAGAAACTTTACAAATTAGTAAAATCGACCCTGTTTTTCTCCCAATTTGAAATGTCCAATTGTACTTTAGGCTCAACTCACCGCTTCCACCCCTGCGCTGACTCGGGAGCAGCGAAGACGAACACACGCTGTCCTCCGAAGCGTGTGCCGTCAGCCGACCGTTTCTTTTACACACTGCAGGCCCGCCATGCAGCCAACCCAAAACTACAGCGTCGGAGGACAACGCAGCTCTGGGCAGCTTACAAGCAAGCCCGCAGGTGCCCAGCCAGTCTAATGGGGTCGCTTGTGCTCCAAGGACACCCTGGCCGACCTAAGCGCTAGGCCAATTGTGTGCCGGCCCCTGGGAGCTCCTTTCCACGGTCGGCAGTGGAATAGCCTGGACTCTAACCGGCAACCTCCAGGCTATAGGGCGCATCCTGCACTCCACCCGGAGCGTCTTTACCGGATGCACCACTCGGGAGCCCCATATCGTTCGTTTTTGATAAGGCACCCACCTGTCTCCCTTCTCCTGGTTCTGCTGCTGCCGCTTGGTGCTGAAGTCCATGCAGGTGTCCAGCTGGGGGTTGGAGAACATGTCCTTGAGCCAGTCCACGTAGCGCAGCAGCACGGGCAGCTGCAGGTGCCGCACCACCTTCCAGTAGCTGGGCACCACCGGGTAGCCCTGGTTGGTGAGGCTGGAGAAGGCCACCATCACTGCAAACTGCTTCTCCGGGTCAGGGCAGCCCTCCAGGAATGAGTCCACATAGCTCTCCATCTCCGGGGCAAACTTGAACCGATCAGGGAGCTGGAGCAGAACAGACAGAGAACCATCCGCAAGGGGGAAGCAAGAAGCAGGGCAATCGACAAGCTTCACGCACCTCTAACGCCCAGGTTTGAATCAGGCTTGTATGCTACCAGTGAATTCAACCCCATATGTACATTAGAGGTATCCATATCACAAGACCACAAGAAGGGGCTCCCGAGTGGCGCATCCAGTAAAGGCGCTCCTCGCAGGATGTGCCCTATAGCCTGGAGATCGCTGGTTCGAATCCAGGCTATGTCACAGCTGACCGTGACCGAGAGTTCCTAGGGGGCGGCGCACAATTGGCTGATCGCTGCCCGGGTAGGGAGGGCTTAGGTCGGCAGGGGAATCCACGGCTCACCGCGCATCAGCGACCCCTGTGGCCGATAGGGCGCCTGTGGCTCTGCAGCGGAGCCACCAGATCTGTGTTGTCCTCCGGCACTATAGGTCTGGTAGCATTGCTGTGGATCTGCAGTGCGAAAAATGACGGCTTGGAAGGAGCACGTTTCGGAGGACGCGTGTTTCAGCCTCCGTTTCCTGAGTCGGCGGGGGGGTTGCGAGCGGTAAGCCGGGGATACAGATAATAATTGGGCATGCTAAATTGGGGTGAAAACCGGGGTAAAAATAATTGGCGACGACTAAATTTAAAAAAAGAATATATATATATAAAAAAAAAATAAAAAAAAACAAGACCACAAGATGCAGAGCCTGCTTGCGGTCCAGGACTGAATGACAGGGCAGGTCCAGATCAGGATCTAAAAGAACTGGATCTATTTTGAGAGGCATAGCTCCAGGGGAAAATTTCACGACAGGGTGGTAACATCACACAGTACAGCGGATGCTGCTGCACAGTAAAGTTCGGCCACTAGATGGCGCTGTGGTAGGTGGACCCAAGCGTTCCACCCACTAACACCAAGCATGGATAAAGATCTGTTTTAATTGCAGCGAGTAAGGGGAGATCAGCATTTCAGTTTAAAAAAAAAACAAGAAACAAGAAACATCAAACAAGCTGGCTTACCTGAGCTGTAACCACATGTTCTCCATAGTGTTTCATCACCTCCCCACCCAGAACGCACTTAAGCTGGCTGAAGGAAAGCAGAGGAAGAGCGCTGCCCAGGAGCCGATAACACATGTAGCTAAACAGAAAGGACAGTAACGTTAGGCAGGGCTTCAATTCACAAGGGAAACAGCTGAAAACAGAAGCAAGTTGAGGAGCAAAGAAATTGCAAATAGTACTATATAATCATGTAGAAAAGTCTAATCTGCAAAGGAACTATGGGTTTGATATAAGCTTGGGAGGAACCAGTTGGATTTTCAAGTTTCAAAGCTTTCCTATAACCCTCCCTAACCAATCACAGATTTTGTTTCTTACACCTCGAGAGATAGAAAACACTCTTCCGTGCAGCAGGACGCATTTTATTTGTTTCAGTCAATGCATTACATAACAACCTTCAATACATGACATAATGTACTGATGCAGTTTTAACACTCAACTGTGCAGCACTGCCCATCCACACTCTCTCACCCTCATACCCTTACCTGCTCGGCCCTAGCTGGTCTTTTAAGAGCCCGTTAATGACAGCTTCCTTCCAGAACAGGTCAAAGGAGTTTTCCTTCAGAGCCACTTTCAGCAGGTCCAGGCCAACAGGGGGCATCGTGCGGTCTTTCTTCACAGACTTAGCCGCGGTTTTCAGCACTTCTACTAGCCTGGAAACGACACACTGAGGGTAAGAGCCAGGGCGAGACTCGAGGGCACTTCTCAGTTTAAATGCAACTGCAAACTAACATTGAGAAGCTGACGACTCCCAATGGTTTTTCTCTAGCAGACCCTGTTGAAAGGATATGACCGTATTAACTGAACTCAGGCCCATCCTGTTCTGCCTCAAAGGCTTTTTGTGTATGTAGTTTTTTTTTTCACACATTTTCTCAAGTCTGTTATGGAACTACTGCCCCCACAAGCACTGTGCATCAGGCCAGCCAGTGAGCTTTCATTTAATTCAAAACTGCTTCTTTGAATGACAAGTACAAGTACATATATTTTTTTTCCAAATTGGTATTACCAAAATGTCTTTTCTTCTGAAAGTTACTCTTTCTGTAGAGAATCTCAGCTAATTACCATATTTTCCAAACTGGAAATACAGATTTAAATAGAAGTGATAACTAGTCTGTGGGCTTAAAACTGCTTGGTACAGTAGAACCTGAAGAGATACAAACCCCTTGGGAATGGAAGGTGTTTGTAAGTTTGAAATGTCCGTAACTCTGAAATCAGTTTTCAGTGGTTTTAATAAATGTGTACACCTGCTATTAATGAGGCGAATAATACAAAGATACAGCACAGTAATACGGACATCGTTATGGTTTGAAAGGCTTTAAAACCGTACTATACATGGGGAAATGCTACATTTAACTCAAATTTGAACTGTAGCAAAAACACAGATTTCAACTTCCAGGAAAACCTGGGTGAACGTAGTGTACGTTTTTATTTTATTTTAAATAAAATGCATTTGGGCAGCTTGGGGGAAAAAAAAAACAAAACTTTCCTTTGTTTAAAACTAAAATGTTCCTAGTAAAACTGCCCATGCTTGCTTTGAAATCTGCCTCACCTCTGTCTGGATACATTTGTTGCTACAGTAATTTTGCCTTCTCCTTTGCAAACTGTTGGGAAATTTCCCAATATCGCATTCCCATTGCTAAGTATAATACCGCTGTCAAGTTATTATTATTATTATTTTTTTAACATTTTCTTTCAATTGAAAATGTAACACTTTTGCGTTTCCAAGTTCTTACTATTTCAGTAGGTTAACCTTGTGCTTTTTTAAACTGGATTCTGGTTGCACTGAGTGACCATTTTAAGCTGAAAGGGGTGTTGGGTTGACCGGTGAGCTTGTAAATTTGGGGATGGCAACTCCGAGGTCCTGCTCTTAAGAGAGCTGAGTAGCTGAGTACTGTGACAGTCCAATCTGTACTGCTTCACATGTCTTACTTGGGGATGTTGTCTGCCGTGACGACGCTGGAAGCTCCCAGCAGGTTCTTCAGTTTCTTGGGTTTCAGCACGCCTGGGAATCTCTGTATCGCCACAAGCAGCAGGTGCAGCTGCTCAGGGGTGCTGAACGCAGAGGAGAGGTCGCTCTTCAGCGCCCCCAACAGGACCTCTTCAAACACTGCCTCTGGAGTCTGCCAGCAACAACTCACACAATCAGCTAGGGTCACAATTTAACAGGAAGTACTGTACTGCTATCATGGCTTCCAATAGACTTTTGCAATTTCATTTTGTAGTTTGTTTGATAACATGATGTAAATAAATGACGTTCATATAGTTGTTTTATTATCTCATTCCTAAAATTCTAGGTGGTGCAAAGCTTTTGAACATAGCTGTATGTTTGCTGCAATGATTTTACGCATTATTACAAAAAACAATCTTAGAAGCAGAGCCCTCTGTGCTCAGGGACAATTGCATGAAATAACTTCACAGTGAACTTTCCTTCTCTGGCTTATTCAACAGTAGTACATCTCACTCCATCACTACAGTAAAATATTTCAATGTTAAAGAAAGCAGCTCGCCTCTGACAAGATGTCCACCATGGTCTTCCGGGGGAGGTCCTTGAGGTGCTCCCTGAACTGGGCAAGACTCTGCAGCAGCTGAACCGACTCCAGCACCACCCTGGGCTCCTGTCAGCAACACAGACACACACACCAGCGGCTCAGATCACATCCCAGCCCATCAGCACAGCTTCCCCGCCTCCAACGTTCATTAAAAACCAAACCACCTTGCAACTTTGGCTTTTTTCCTTCTCTCCCTCCAGTCACTGTTACAGGTAAACCAGCATGCTTAATAAGTGGCTCTTTCCTTTCATCCTACGGCCATTTTTTACATATACAGTCGTGTGCAAATTTATTAGAACACCTCAAGACATTTACATCCTTTATATACCTACCTGCATGAAAACCTCTGGGGGTGAGAATTTCAATTTTCGGTCAGCGATATAGAAACTATAGGCACTCGTGTGTGAAAATGTTAGATCACTTTGTGCTTTAAATAGGCATCTTAAACAACTTCTAAAAAGTCTCCTGCATTTTACCATTTGTGGCTGTGTGTTCCTTTTCTCTTACTATTTTAAATTAATTGCAAGTTTGGCCTATTAAAGTCATCAATTAAATTAAACAATCACTAATTTGACAATTTTCAGTTCCAGTGGTGTGATTTCATATGCACAACAAATCAAAACAGAAGCAATGGGGTGTTCTAATACATTTGCACACGACTGTACACTTAACTTAAATCACTTCAATATTTGCTATTCTGCCACCTATTCACTTCCACAGCACTCCGAGTCCCAGCCCACCATTGCTGTGTTAAGCTGGGTGAGTCGCTTGTGTCAGGCCTTTCTGCTCACCACCAGGTCTGCTCTTTGAATTACCTTTGTGAGGCGTCCCGATTGGGACAGGGACAGGACACCAAAGAAGTTTCCAAACGCAGCATTCCGTACAAGTTTCTGTGAAAAACGAAAGCAAAAGAAGTTCAGGCGGTTGTGTTTACAGTATGAACGGCAGGGAAAGACATTAGACAATGTGTTCCAGGTTTTACTTCACATCATAGCAAACTCCGAGGAGTTTACAAGCTTGGGTATGACTGATTAAAATAACAGCACAGCCTAGGATAGCCAGAACAGTAATGGAAGACTTTATCGTACCAGAAAGGTGCTCTGCGTGCGGTAGAGAGAAACAGATGCACATTTCAAATACCTTTAGAAAATAATAAACTACCACATTTTTTAAGCAAAATTACACTGTCCCTCACCTTTCATGACCACTAAATGCAGCGCTCCAGATAAGGTTTTGAGCCATTTACTCTCCAATTTAGACTGTCAGTAAAATGTATTTTGGGTGAGTAAAATGCAACATTGCCTTGAAGTCATGAGTACTTTCAATAAATACTGTTCGTACTTTAATGCTAACTTATGGGGTATGCATGAACTACAGCCTTGCATTTGAACTGTAGTGTTACTTTGAGTACAAAAACTTGATGTTACAATAAAAACAATTATTCTTGTTTGCTTTATTGACTACACAAGGCTGTGAAGCAAATAAACACAGAAACAGAACATAATATTGTACTCCTTATTGGTTGTCTTTCTATAGTAATATAAAGCATCCTCACTGTGGTAAGCTGCTTGCCCTCCCCATGCCCATGCCCCCCCTCCTCATCCCCCCCTCCCTCCCTCCCTCCCCCCCCCCATGCCCCATGCCCCATGCCCCATGCCCCATGCCCCATGCCCATACCTTCTTCACTTTCTGTGGGTCGTGTTTTTCCTTTATCTGGTCCAGCACAGACTGCAGCGGGACGTCTTCAAACACCTGCAGGACCTACAAGACCAGACGCATTTGATTGTGTGCTGTTATATTATGAGAACACTCCTGCAGTTCAATAAAGCTGTTAAGCCAGCATTCTGAAGTTGTAAAACCAAGATTCGTCCAACAATGGTTAAAACTAAATCAGTGCAATGAGGACCTGCTGTTGAGTAAGTAATGGTACTCTCCACAGCACAAATACCCGGGAGTTATGGACTCACTTATGGATCTTTTATGGACCCTTTGGCTCCAGCACTTAGTAATCTCTAGCATGTCCCTCTGCCTCCAGCATTACGGCTGCACTGCTCCCCTGAATAATCAGTTTTCCCCGAGGCTGCTCTACCCCAGCGAACATTCCCACACTGACCTGTGCCAGGGCCAAGCTGAATCCGGGGCGTGCAGTTTCTCTTGTGGCTGCCAGTCCTTCCACCAATCTCTTCAGAGTGTACCTCAACTCATCCTCCTGGGAACAGCACGGGGAACACAACTCCAAGTGTTAGTCTGCTATCGCGACTGAATCAATGACTTGTAGGGTATAGCATGTTTCAGCTGCTTTGACATTGGTTTCCTGCATTCTTCCACAGTTCGGGCTTCAGTTTCAGTTTTGTTCAGTACTAGCACTCCTCTTATTTCTTTATATGTCCCCAATGCAGTCAGAGCAGCCAGGATACAAGATTCTGGATCAGCTTGAAAACTGTCTCCCACTAAATAGGAGGTCTTATAAATTACATCATTAAGTTATATAGCACAGGAAGCACAACAAATTAAAACAGGAAAGAAATAAGGGGACTGATAATTCCAATACAGGCTCAACAGGTAAACAAACCTCCTTCACTGTGTTACACGCATATAAAGGTAGGCAAACAATTTAAAACGGTACTGTGCGATTTATTATACATTATTTACGTATTTTACATTAGAAAAAAAAGTTCAGTGCAGGTATTTGACAGTTCGAGCAAAGGCAGTAGTCGTCGTAGTTCTGTACAGGAATCGATATATGGGGCTTTCAAACAACTTATGGGTAGCCATTGCGAAGCAATAAGCGGAGCTGACTGTAAAATGTTTCATTTTGAAAATATGAAGTCAAATTAATACTTTTCGATGGTTTTAATGCAAGTGACAGTTTGCAGGAATAGGTGTTCATAACAATTTGTCTAGATTCAATTCCACCGTGTGCATCGTGTCACTAGTGCAACGCAGCTGTGTGGAAGCCACGTGGGATACACTTTTGTGACGCAGACACGGTGTGTGTAAGCTGTACTACCTGTATCGTTAACATCGTCGTGAGAACTATTTTCTTGCACTTTCCCTACAAACTGTATGTTTCAATCTTAAGATATTCTTGAATACTGCTCTTCACGTGTTTCACAGATACCATATGACCTGCACGCTTCACGCAGTCAGCACACTGTAGATTAGTCTCCTTACCTTCTCGCTGTTTTTCAGATACTGGACGAGATTTTCTATGGCTTGCAGACGGATTTCCTGCTCTGGTTTGGCGATGTCCCAGAAGAAATCCAGAAACTCTCTGTTCTGCTTCAAGATTCCCTTGGCATCGGTAACTTTGGGACGAATCGGTTCACTCTCTATCTCCCCCATGTTGCTCTCTCCTCCGGCCATGCTGCGTGGACTGCGTGCGCACACCATAGCAACCGGCGCCGCCTCTTCCGGGTCAATCGGAAAGTGTGATTACAATCGAGACTAGCTAAAAACTGACATAGCAAGAAGGTCCTTAGGCTGAGGGATGTGTTGTCATATTTACAGAGAAATATTATTCCTTGCTGTTTGTACTTTATCATAAAAGTTGCCCTGCATGTTTGCATCCACTCCCCAGCTGTACTTGAAAAGTTGATGGCCGTTTAAAAATGCTGCTTGGAATAGGCTTACCAGATTTACATTTGAACAAGACAGCCATAGGTTTCTTTATTGTATTTGTTGTATAGTAAATGACTGTGCTGTCAACACGCTGAACACACTGCTACAGTTCTGTACTTATAAAAAACGTGAATACAAAATAGCACAACCGGCACTATCAAACACTTTTACTGTTTCTGACTGGGACAAAAAGTGAAGGCTGTTCTCCCGGGACGTCTGGTAAGCCTCGCTTGAAGCCCTGTCAGCCCATGCAGCAGTAGGAGGTTATACGTGAAATATTCAACAAGAGCCCTGTCCAATATCTGAAGAAAGTAGTCAACTTCTAACTCCTTAAGTGACCCCCTGCTTGGCTACATGGCTGAGTTTAATAGGCACTTTTCTCATCAGCATCAATGGAAACCGGTAGTCTTTGTACAAATTAAAAGAAGCGGGTTAGTGGTTTGAGTAAAAATCCTATTGTCTGTATTGAACAAAATTAAATAAAAAAGATACATTTTACTGTTTTTTTTTAAGCACATTGACCCTCAAAAGATGTAATAATATAAGAATAATGCAGCTAGCCGGAGTCAGGGATTCCAGTGAGTGCTGAATCGTGTTGCATGCTGGTATGATTGCCTGCTGCCGAATTAAGAGCCTGCTGTTTTGAGCTGCTTACCTGTTTCATGTCCTTCCTTCTTAGCTAAAACGCGTCAATAACATTGAAGTTACCCTTCCCAAGGTCTGCAGTTGCTACCAGGCAAGCTTCATTGCTCCATAGCACCAAACTGTGTTTATTAGAAACAGACATTGTTGACAGACTAGCTTATCTATATCCTCAAAAGGAAGTGTAGCTATTGGGACATATTGTACTCTTACCACTATGCAGGCATATGAGAGTATGAAATATAACAAGAAAGGTCAGCTGTTTGATTGTTAGTGTTTGTAATACTGGTGACATTTAAAAGGAAAGACCAATAGAGCTGACAAAAATATGACTTTTTTTTTTAACCAGGTGTGTTAGGAAGGACACCCGTGTGGCTAGTAGTGACTCATGAATAGTATACACATTGAGTATGGGATTTAACAATTGGAACAGATGGACACTCAGCTGGGGATGTCCCCCACAATGCTACTGTAGCTGGTTTGATTATATTTAGATTACGCTGTGGAGAAAAGGCCTGTGTGTCCTCTTGTGTGTGGCTAGAATTAAGACAAGACATTCCCACGCTTACATGGAAAATATTAATCTTGTTTTTGATTTCGTTTTCATTCATTTGTTAGTCATTTCAGTTTTTATTTTTATTAGAATGAAAATCAATACTTTTTCCACATTTCGTTTTTGATTCAAAGAACATTCTTTTTACATTCTTAAATAATTAGTTTGTATTATATCATTTTTCAAAAGTTACCGGTACTTGACCAGTTTTTGCTGGGGGAAAGCTCTGTATCAGCCATAGACATTCATTGTGAAACTTAAGCCCATGTAACTCCATATAACATTCTGGCAACTTTTTAAGCATCTTGTTGTAAGAGACGTTTTCAAGCAATTTTCACCAAGTTGTTCAAATCAAAATTGTTTAGATGTTGTGTCTGGATCTATTAAATGACGAAAATTGCTTAAAAATATCACATATAAAATGTAGCTTCATAAGTTGCCTGTTGATGCATAAGCTATGACCCACTATGATGCAACACATTCCAGCAGCTTTTCTGTGAACTGCTCATGCCACTATCAACTTTCAGGCTATTGAAATAGAGGCAGAATGCAACAACAACAACAACAACATCTACTTTGCATCAGAAGAACTGGTTTTTGGTAAACCATTCAAATCCAGTTAATTCTGAACCCTACATTTAACATCCATTCTAGCTATGGTAATTTGCATATTACACTCCCCTGACCTGGATTTTGAATGTAAAAAGAATCATTTAAGGTATCTAATTCAAGTGCAGAGTTTGAATAGCAGCATGAAAGTAACCTTGAAATAAGGCTTTATGAATCCATGGAAATCTGACTTGGGTTATTGCAAGGAAGTTGCCATCTTGGTTCCACTCATGTGTAAAATGTAGCCCTGCAGTGTAAATGAGATATGCCATGCCAGTGTTGGCTTGCTAGGCCAGTCATTTATCTAACACAGTGAAAACAGAAGGACCAACACCGGAGATTTGAAAGGAGAGAGCAGCAGTCTTGTTTTTGATTAAACGCAATTCTGCGTTGAATACTTGACATTTTTTAAACACAGTACATTCATATTACAAATGGTTCTAATATGAAGTGCTGTACACCTGCTTCCATCATACAGGGGTTACAGTTTTGTTCAATGGCTTTCAGCACCCCCACTATAAGAGGTCAGTTTGACTGACTCGGGTGAAAATCAGCTTGTATCACGCAGCACCCTTTACTATATTTGTCCTAATACCGGTACATAGTTTTTTAAAAAATGTAAAAGTGTTGCTTATCCTAAAGTCATACCATTTCGATCTGCTACAAACCTTCTGATACAAATAAATAATGGGAACATCAGGGAGGGAGCATAGTGTAGCAAATCAATTGTGAAAGCATCGCGGAGAACAAGCAGAGTAAACCCAAACAAGCACGACAAAACACGTGCAACAAATGCATAGTATAACCTCAGCATTGGAAATTGCTAGCTAATTTACCATGGTGAACTTTTATAGATGTGTTCTCTGCCATTGAACTTATCTTCGTTATAGTTTACTACCTAGATATGCTTTTACTATGTAAAACATGGTAAACTGTAAAAGGACAAAGGCGTGTTTTACTGTAATGACTCCGCGGCAAATTTTCCTTTGAATGGAAACGTTTGAATGGAACAAAAACATGAAACACTAGGCCCGGTAATTTCTTTGTTCGAGTAATTCTTAATGTTTGTTTTCTGCTTATTAATTTCTGGTTTGTTATTAGTTTTTTTTTCTGATATTCTTCTCTCGTTTTATTTATCTCGTTTTATATACTCTTCCCCCTCTGATATGTTGTGTCCACACAACACAAGCATTGTCACATTTTAATCAGGCGCTACGCGGAAAACCCCAGCCTGCTCTATATTGCGGGTCCTCAGTCTGTTCCCTGCTTTCTCGAGCACGGACTGTCTGCAATGGCGGATTACGACAACTACGATGACCGGGATCGGGCTTACGGCAGCTTTGGAGGGGGACGAGGGTAAGAAAACACCCGGGGGAGGGGGGTTTAGAGCTGAAGCATTGGGAAGGGGCATATACATCTCCAGGTAGGGGTGTTAAATATATGAAGGGGGTTTTGGGGTGTCGCACGTAGAGGCCTGCCAGAGGGGTGGGGGGGACCGCGGCTGGAGTGGGAGCCGAGGCCAGATGAATGGACAGCCGGCGGAGGGGATTAGGAAATGGTGATGCTTTTAATTTTGGAGAATTGAATGATGGCAAACAGGTAATTGTTTCCGTACAGATGGACCCTGTTTTTTTGCCGAGTCCGGTTGGTATAGGAAGCTTTCGGGTGGAGGGGTGAAGCCTGGTCATAGCGTGGTTGCCAGCAGGGCATTTGGCGCCAGGGAGCCCGCAAGATAACACGCATGGGGTTGGATACGAGTGGTTAAAATCGGGGGACGGATCGGTGAAACCGGTGGGAGGAGTGCATTTTTGGAAGATGCTCAAGATCTCCATAAACTGAGACAGGGCAAACACAGATCATAGATCATGGGTGAAGCGCGGCCCAGACATCTGCAAAACGAGCTTCCATATGTGTGGGGACAGTTTTAACTCGACCCTGTTATTGAAATGGAGTCTTCCGTTCGTGGGTGCAATATTTTAATTAGTTTCCTTGTTGCTGGGCGAGTAAACTGTCAGTTTTACTGCTGCACGTCACATTGGCTGCGTTTCGGATTACACTGCGCCTTGTTATAATTACAACCCTCCCGCTGAAAACAAGGGTTCGGGCCGCCGCATTTATTCCACCATGTCGGTTCAGGGGGATCGCGTGTGTGAGGGAGAAACGGAGACCAGGGTCGATGAAAAACTCATCACCACCCTGGCATTTACTAGTTAAATTTCTAAACACAAAACTGCGGGGCCAGCAGTAGAAACGTGCGTTAGAACCATGATGCATCAAAAAATAGCACGGAGAGATAAATATAAGTAGCCATTCTTGATCTGGAAAGCTTTTAATATTTATTGGCATAATATTACCTGTTGATGAGGGGACAAGTGTCCCTAAGGCATGGCGACACCTTTTGAATTGATGATGGGCCCAAGTCTGCATTCCTGCTCTAGACATTGACATACGCATGTTTGTCTGCCGCTGTACAGTACCCCATAACGCATTCTGATGTAGCTCAGAATCTACATGTCTACCTGAGAACGAAGAGGAGCTAAAATGACGAGCAGATTCAGTCTAATTGAGACAGTAATCCTTAAATGTTTTTTTTTTTATATAGATTTTGTTCATAGCTTTTATTCTTGTGCTTGCTGAAAGGTAGAAAGGCTTCTGCTTAATATTGAAAGTGATCTTTGCTTTCTTGAGTCACAGATTCAAGGTGTAGCCTCAAAGGGTAATGATAAAGAATCTTTGTAGTTTAGCAAGTGGGAGCCAAGTAGAAGATGAGTATGGGTGTGATTTATAGTTTGATCAGCAGTTATTGTTTGGTCCCAGAGGCCACATTATAAGATGCCACAATAAGGACATCTTTGTACTAAGTTCACTTTTTTAATGAGTTCAAAACAGTCTTGTTTAAATGAGGTTGTGTATGTTGGTTTTGGATTATAAATGTGAAGCAGGTTTTCACATTTGGACCACTTGAGTAGCCGTGGCTGTGCCATTGAGCAGGATAAACCCTCAAACAATGTGGATTATGATCTGCAGGTCACACTAGGATGCCGAAAGACTGCTTTGTGGGAAACTCATAATTTTTTTAATGAGCTTTTTTGTTAATTATACTCAATATATAGTGGTTTATAGTCCTACCAACAATACAATAAGTATCAATTCATTCAATCAATAAACTATGAATCATTTCACCTGGAAAATATGTTTTTACGTGAAGGCCAGCAGAACCTCTTTTGCCGCTGCTTAGGCAGTGCAAGGTAGCCTCAGTTTGCTTCGCAATTTCCTTTCAACCTGTACATTGCAGTAAGTAAACTAAACATGCTAACATTTGGCATCACCTTCAAACAAGAGTTAACATGTCACTTTGAATTTAATAGAATGACCCTGAAAAAGGCTTAAGGTTTTAAAAATGTATATTTCTCTGCCAAACTCTTTGGTATATAAACCACTGTTGCAGAGAGTATGTGTTCAACATCTAAGTGGAAAGGAATTCTTTGAAGGTTTGGGGATGGGAAAGGCAGGCTCTTTTCATCAATACCAAGACTTCAGTCAACCAAAATAACACTAGATTACTATTTCAATTTCTTACACGAGTCTTGATCTGCATCTTTTAAAAGTTTTTATTAAGAATTACAGTGCTATTAACAAATATAAACAGCTGATGCATGTGTGACCTTCATCCTAAACAGAGTTAATAAGAACATGCATAGCTGTGCATAGTATTGGTATTTTAATGTTCTTTACAAAACAATTCACATGTTTAAACCAGAACTTGAACTATACTCATGAATGCATTTGGTAGATAAATAATGCATACTCCTGGGGTAATGCACAAAACCCTAAGGTAATACACAAATGTGTTGCCTATTAGAAAGTACAGCATTTGTCCTAGGATTTTCCGTCATGAATAGACACCTACCCATGATTTGTACAGCCAGTCATATAGAATAAACAGTGTAGACCAAGGCAGTTTTTTGAGTTTAGATCTGTTGAAGTACACAGTAAATTCACCTTGTGTTTTCCACCGACTGTTGCAGTTTTTCTGATTGAGTGTAAAAGTCATTGTGCAACTCTAATGCAATCTGCAGACGTTTCCCCCTTTTTATAATAGCAGCTTTTAAAGTGCCAGGTTCAGCATCAGTGCAGGTTGTAGGAAGAAAGGATTGGAAGGATAGTGAGGGGCTAGACAGGGCTCTGAGCTTTGCATTTGGTTGCTAAAAGCATTTATTTTTAATACTTTGTGACAGGAAGTAGCCTAAAAGCATCTGGGTAGAGCCTGGGATGTGCTTCTCTTCTGCATAAAATCAGTATCCATTCACCCTTTTAAAATCTTTGCATTTTCATCAGTGTGTATCGGTCTTTCATCCCACACTCCACCCCCTTTGAAGAATGCAGGATCAGGGGTTGGCTTGCACTGTCTGCAACCTGTCTATAGAGACATCCCTGATTGGTAAATCCATGCTGTATGAGTGGCCTCATTTTGAGAAATGCAAATAAAATTTTAAAAGCTTTTGGTTTTGAATATCAACAGACTAGAGATGGGAGGATGAGATGAAATTAGAGTCAGCATTTGTATGTTTTGCTGACAGCCCCTGGCAACAGCTAACATTCTAGCAGTCCTAAATGTAATGCATCGGCTATGCTGGGGTCATGAACTCTTCATGTTTGCCATGTTGAATTGCATCAGTGTCAAGACCACCTGTCTATAAAAACACTTTTAGCTCATCTCAAGCACATTATAACTGTAATCTACATATAACCTAAATGTGGCCGTCTTGGATGAGGTTGGTGTGTGTATAATTGGACAGGCCACCAATGGGCAGAATAACTGGTTTACTCGCTTATCGCCACTGATAAAATACTCTTTTCAATCCTATTGTTAATTTGTGGTGGATTTTGTCACTAGCCAGCGACCGGCATTTCAACAAGCTGTAAATCTGACATCAAAGGCTGTAAATGATGTATCGCTTTCCCCCTTTTATTGTTGACAGCAGTGAGGCGTCTGGATAGTAATTGTATGCTTGCCTTGGGGTTAAATGTTTCTTCTGGGAACAGCCACACTTCTCACTTATTAACTGCTGGACAGCTGGTGTCAAGCTATTGATTTATGTAGTTTAAAGAAATGATTTGCCCAGGTCGGGTGGGATATACTACAATCATGATATCCCTATTATTTGATGTTTGTTGCTGCTATAAAAACACTGTTCATGCTTAAATGCTGTTATTTAGAGACAGAAGTAGGTAAATGAAGCGCTTTACCAACTACTAGAAATCCAACCAATTTCCAAGCTTGTGGGGGCTTCAGCACTACCAACTGAAGTGGCTTCTCCTTTCCTTCAGTATCTTGCAATAAAGACAGCAGCTAAGCTGAACACCCTGCAGTAGCCTATTATTCATGTCCTTCACAAAGGAATATATCTTCATCAAATTGAAGTCTGGTCTTGTGCAACATAATTAACTGGAGAAAAGTTGTCATCAGGCTGATGTATGGTATTCCAGTTACAGAAAACTGGTTAGCAGTTTGTACCAGTGCTGGCTGTACTACTACTGGCTATAGATGTTGAATTTTAAAAATGTTTTATCCGTGCAAATTACATAAAGGAGGTGCTGCACATACTTTGCTACTGTCCCTACTCTTCAGCTAATTTTAAGTGTTCTGAGGAAACTGAATTGTGATCCGTTTCTTTTGTACAGGTATACACAACTATACTTGGTGGTGGTAGTACAGCAGCTTTCATAATACAGTACAGTAATCGGTCGGGTATCCGCCTGTCACATATCCACCCTGACCGTTTGTCCACCATGATCAACCTCTTCAGCAACGTTACTTTATTATTGAACAGAGAAGATTAGTTCAGCGATTGGAGATCCCACCAAAGTTTTCGTACACTGTATGTGCTCCGTGCGCTGCCATTGCTGGTAGTGTCACGTGAATATAGTAATTGTTACAGCTGTGTATAATGGTATTTAAAACAGGATTCATTTATCTGACTTTTTACATATCCACCCTATTCTGGTCCCACCGCAGTCAGATGGATGGACTACTGTATTTAACACTAGGACCATTCCATCAAAAAACAGCCCATGTGCTACACTGGTGATTAAGTTCTTTATCGTACTAGCCCAAGTTTGTTGTTGTGATGGATCTATCCAAATACATAGAAGTTTGATCATCAAAGTCTTGGGTACAGTGAGCTATTGATGAATTGTCGAGTGCAACAAATGTTACAGTTTCACGAAGTGGCCCATCAGTAATTCACAGCATACCTCTGTGTAACTAATTAACGCTGCTAATTGAGAGGAATGCGCCAAGTTATCAGCAAATACTCTCTATACAGCAAGGATAGTTGATATGTTTTCAGGGTATTGGTGCAGCAAAAGTCAATCAGCCAAAAGCACAATTTTCATTTTAAATTTGTAGTTCCCAACACACTTCTGTGAAATGTAGAAAAAAAGTAAATCCCTGTGTCACAAAGACGGCTGCAGTGGGTGACGTCAGACTAGAAACAGGAAGTAACACACTGAGACGGGGTTTGGTGAAGCTGATCGAATGCTTTCGCTCAGCATTTAATAAATAAACAGAACAGAAAATAAATGGTGGTAACAAACAACACAGGACACGGCACTTAAGCCAAAATAAACAGACAAACAAAATGTACTAACACACAAAACAAGTGGACAAACGTTTAAACAAGTACCGTGCTGGCACTTCCAGCACGCTGTAGCAATTGTTATTCTTTAGATTTTTAATTCTTTCTCCTTTCTCTCTCCCGTTCTCCACTCACAAACACCCAACCCCCGAGTGAGTGAAAATGTGCTGCTTTTATGCAGCTGTACTGAGACTCGATTGCTAATCAATCAATTGGAGTCTCGGTTCAACTGCACGTGAATTAATATAGTGTACTCCCGTGACCATACATTACATTTTAACTAGCACGTGAAGTGATTTGTGCCATCCTCGTGCCTAAATACAAATCTACATTTTTAAATACATGTGAAACACAGACCCGTTTATATCCCGTGTACCAATGACTATACACCAACATTTACACACAACACGTAACATATAAACAAACTATGCACAAGGGCCTGGCCACATTGCCAAATATACCCTCCCTTGTGCGCAGCACACATGGCCTCAACGGCCACCTCCCCCCTTAAAAACCCAGCAGTCCAGGACAAAGTCTCTGGCTGGGAAGGGAGGCTTCAGTGGGCCCATGGCTGGCAATGCTGTCAGCACCCCTGCCGGTAGTGGCACGGCTGACAGCATGGTGGTCCACTCCTGCAGCGAAATTGCTGCGGGGGATGCTGGTCTCCTGACCTCTCCCCCTTTCTTCGTAGCCGGTAGCACCCTCCTGTGGGGCTCCGGCCACAAGAACTCCTGCAGCGAAACTGCTGCTGGGGAAAGTGGTCTCCTGACCTCTCCCCCCTGTCTTTGTAGCCGGTAGCTCCCCTTTCTGGGGCTCCGGCCACCGTACTCCCTGTGGTGGAGGTGCGGGAAGCAGAGACAGTGCCTGCTGTTCTGCTCCTGGCAGAAGCAGCTCCTGCTCCTCTGCTCTGAGCAGTGGCGGAGGCAGAGGCAGCTCCTGCTCCTCTGCTCCTGGTGGTGGTGGAGGCGGAGGCAGCTCCTGCTCCTCTGCTCCTGGTGGTGGCGGTGGCAGAGGCAGTTCCTGCTGCTCTGCTTCTGGAAGTGGCGGAGGCAGAGGCAGCTCCTGCTGCTCTGCTCCTGGTGGTGGTGGAGGCAGAGGCAGCTCCTGCTGCTCTGATCCTGAAAGTGGCGGAGGCAGAGGCAGCTCCTGCTCCTCTGCTCCGGGCGGTGGCGGAGGCAGAGGCAGCTCCTGCTGCTCTGCTCCAAGTGGAGGAAGCGGTGTAGGTGGCGGAGGCAGAGGCAGCTCCTAGTGGCGGAAGCGGTGGAGGTGGGAGCAGCGTGTAGTCTCCTGGCGATGGAGGTGCGAGCAGCGTGTAGTCTCCGGACGACAGAGGCATGAGCAGCATGTAGTCTCCTACTGTTACATGGGACTGGTGCAGCTCTGCCTCTCTTGCAGGGGACTGGTGTGGCTCTCCCGCTCTTGCAGGGGACTGTGGTGGAGGCAGAGGCAGCTCCTGCTCCTCTCCTCCGGGTGGTGACGGTGGGGGAAGTGATACCAGCAGACGTTCACACTCTGCTGGTGGATGGGAACCCAGCAGGCATTCACCCTCTGCTGGTGGACACAGGGACAGCAGGCATTCTTCCTCTGCTGGTGGACACGGGGACAGCAGGCATTCTTCCTCTGCTGGTGGACACGGGGACAGCAGGCATTCTTCCTCTGCTGGTGGACAAGGGGACAGCAGGCATTGTTCCTCTGCTGGTGGACACGGGGACAGCAGGCATTGTTCCTCTGCTGGTGGACACGGGGACAGCAGGCATTGTTCCTCTGCTGGTGGCTTGGGTCCTAGGGCTGTGGACGCACAGACTCCCCCCTCTTTGGGCTGTGGACGCATAGACTCCCCCCTCTTTGGGCTGTGGACGCATAGACTCCCCCCTCTTTGGGCTGTGGACGCACAGACTCCCCCCTCTTTGGGCTGTGGATGCACAGACTCCCCCCTCTTTGGGCTGTGGATGCACAGACTCCTCCCTTTTGGGCTGTGGATGCACAGACTCCTCCCTTTTGGGCTGTGGATGCACAGACTCCTCCCCTTTGGGCTGTGGACGCACCGGCTCCTCCCACTCAGGCGTAGGACATTTGGGCTCCTCCCACTCAGGCGTAGGACATTTGGGCTCCTCCCACTCAGGCGTAGGACGTTTGGGCTCCTCCCACTCAGGCGTAGGACGTTTGGGCTCCTCCCACTCAGGCGTAGGACGTTTGGGCTCCTCCCACTCAGGCGTAGGACGTTTGGGCTCCTCCCACTCAGGCGTAGGACGTTTGGGCTCCTCCCACTCAGGCGTAGGACGTTTGGGCTCCTCCCACTCAGGCGTAGGACGTTTGGGCTCCTCCCACTCAGGCGTAGGACGTTTGGGCTCCTCCCACTCAGGCGTAGGACGTTTGGGCTCCTCCCACTCAGGCGTAGGACGTTTGGGCTCCTCCCACTCAGGCGTAGGACGTTTGGGCTCCTCCCCTTTGGGCGCTAGAGAGGACAACAGCCTTGCTAGTAGCAGTGCGGGGCACCTTTTTAACACCGCCTGCAACTGTTGTGCTGATGTTACTCTGGGGCCCCCTTGCTTCTCCCGATCCAGCAGCCAGTCGATCACCTCCTCTGTCACTGGCTTGCAGAATGGGTGCTGCTGTTGCTTCCTCTCTAGACTCTTCTCCTTCCCTTTTCCCCCAAAAAAAATCTTTCCCCCCCCCTTCCAAAAAAACCACACTGTACTCCTCCTCTGGTCTGCGTCTAGGAGGCGCTGTTAATCCCACCTGACACCACGTGTCACAAAGACGGCTGCAGTGGGTGACGTCAGACCAGAAACAGGAAGTAACACACTGAGACTTGGGGTTTGGTGAAGCTGAGTGAATTAACAAGTAAATGCATTTACCATACCCAATCAAGAGTAACTGTGGAATGCTCTTACCATACCCAATCAAGAGTAACTGTGGAATGTACCTACCATACCCAATCAAGACTAACTGTGGAATGCATTTACCATACCCAATCAAGACTAACTGTGGCATGCATTTACCATACCCAATCAAGACTAACTGTGGCATGCATTTACCATACCCAATCAAGACTAACTGTGGCATGCATTTACCATACCCAATCAAGACTAACTGTGGCATGCATTTACCATACCCAATCAAGACTAACTGTGGCATGCATTTACCATACCCAATCAAGACTAACTGTGGCATGCATTTACCATACCCAGTCAAGACTAACTGTGGCATGCATTTACCATACCCAATCAAGACTAACTGTGGCATGCATTTACCATACCCAATCAAGACTAACTGTGGCATGCATTTACCATACCCAATCAAGACTAACTGGCATGCATTTACCATACCCAATCAAGACTAACTGTGGCATGCATTTACCATACCCAATCAAGACTAACTGTGGCATGCATTTACCATACCCAATCAAGACTAACTGTGGCATGCATTTACCATACCCAATCAAGACTAACTGTGGCATGCATTTACCATACCCAATCAAGACTAACTGTGGCATGCATTTACCATACCCAATCGATATTATGAAATCGTGATCAATCGATCGTTGGCAGTCTGTTTTAATTATATATATCACACGGCTCCTAAATTTAACACCCGTTCTATTTGTTCTTCATTCTATTTTTATTCCAGCACCAATTTGTTAGGTAGATTGCTTCAGTTAATTTCACTCTGTCTGTTACATTGTTTCCATCGGCTGTTACACTGGCCCCTGGTTTATACAGTACAGCTATTACACTGACTTGCTTGATGTTGAAAGCAGCGTTGCAGTTCAAGATGCTACGCCTGCTCTTCCCTTTCTCTGACTTTCAAACTAGACAGAGCTACTCTCCCAGCACATTCCACCTTGAGAACCAGGTGCGTGCCGGCTTGGCTGAATCTTTCTTATTCAGAGCACTTTGAAAGCTAAGGAATCCATCAGCGTCTTTCTCCTCCAAAACTTATCAGATGCTACTATGGTGACCGGGGGCCTATTTCTTTCCAAGCTACGCTGTTACACATTTCTCTATGTTCCTTCTTGTGCTAGATCATTACAGCAAAGTTGACCCCTTTTTAAATCCTCTTCTGGTCCTACATCACTAACCAGAGTGTGTGGTTTGAACAGGTCCCGAGGAGGGGGCGGTGGTTCAGGAGGACCCCGCAGACAGAAGGATTTGCCCACAGAGCCCCCCTACACAGCGTACGTAGGAAACTTGCCCTTCAACACTGTGCAGGGAGACATAGACGTCATCTTCAAGGATCTCAGTATGAGGAGCGTCCGGCTAGTCCGAGACAAAGAAACAGACAAGTTTAAAGGTAAGTCCTGCACTTTGTGTCAACTTGATGTAGGATGATTTTAAAGTTGTTTCACTACCCCCATGCAAGCATATATTTTAAATAGTGTTTTTTAAAGAGATTCTACGTAATCATTGATTTAAAAAAAAAAAAAAAAAAAAAAAAAAAAAAAAAAAAAAAAAATTTAAATTAGTTCGAACTGGCATATTTTACCACAAGCACATGCAAAAACACACCACACAGTGCTTTACAATTTACCAGTGCTGGAGATGACATGAAGATATGGTGGATTTGCCAGTACTTGTAGTATTGCCAATTACTATTAAAACTGCTCATCTAAATGTGACAAGTCTGTAAGGATATCTGATTCCTAGTATTCTATATGCTGTGAATGCAGGTCACTGTGGTCTGCTTTCCAAGTCCACAATTAAGCAGCTCATGACATTTCTTTCAACTTCTAACAAACAGGCAAGGCTAGCTGTTTCTCCATAACATATAAAGAATTGACCGTGTCTGAACTGTGATTAGTACTTTGCCCTTGTCCCTTGGTTTTAAAGTACTCTCTGTAGGTTTCCCATCATGTTGCGAAAGATCTGTTGAATTGAAATGCTGTGCTTGTTTCCTCTAGGTTTTTGTTATGTAGAATTTGACGACTTGGAATCCCTAAAAGAAGCCTTGGCATACGATGGCGCTGTAAGTGTTTTTAGTGTTAGTTTGTTTTCTTGGTGTTGGAGGGTATCCGGTATGGCAAGTTACCACGTTTGATCGACAGGGGAAGCAGCTTTGCTTAACTGACTCTGGCGGGCCATGTGTAAACCTGATTCCCAGGGCCCTTCTTTAATGTACTTGGCATTTCTTGTGGGGGAATCACATTCCATCAGTGACAGACTCAGAGTTTTGGCATCTGATTTGGTTTATATTAAGAGCTGCTCACAAGAAATTAATCATGGGCATTATTTTTCAAGTTGTTCTTTTTGAATGACACAGAAGTACTTATTTAATTGTGGGGGCTTCAGCGTAGGACTAACTGATCTGGTGTTTCACTCCCTATAGCTCTTGGGTGAGCGTTCTCTCCGAGTGGATATAGCAGAAGGACGTAAACAAGAGAAGGGTGCTGGTGGCTTTGGTTTCAGAAAACCTGGCATGGAAGACAGAGGTGACTTCTTCTGGTTATTTTTCTAAGCCCTTGTTTGACTTCCCTCCCTACCTGTGCTTGCATGCAGTGATTACCTTAAACACTGCCACTAAAACTACGGGAATAGGTCCAGCCAGACTGCAGTGATGTTGAAGAGTGATTCAGGGGTGAATACGTGACTCCACCTCAATCTGAGTCATGTTTTGAATCTATTCATTATGTATTTATAGTGCTGGGACAAACCTAAAAAATACACTATTACCTTATGAGCAAAGGAGGGGCATTTCTGTGTGTTTATTTAAGTCAATTATGCATTGGTTTTCATTGCATGGTATTTTATAAAATCTGTTATTGGAAAGTCATTTGTTCCTCTTAGTCATTCCCAGCAGTGTTTGTTTGCATGTTTTGTCTCATCACTATGTATTTATTTTAAAAGCACGCACGTGTTTTGAATAAATGTTTCCCCAGCAAGACTATTATTATTATTATTATTATTATTATTATTATTATTTATTTCTTAGCAGACGCCCTTATCCAGGGCGACTTACAATTGTTACAAGATATCACATTATACATTATATCGCATTATTTTACATATAATTCACCATTTTTATACAGCTGGGTTTTTACTGGAGCAATCTAGGTAAAGTACCTTGCTCAAGGGTACAACAGCAGCGTCCCGCACTGGGGATTGAACCCACAACCCTCCAGTCAAGAGTCCAGAGCCGCTGCTTGCCGTGTTTAGAGGTACCCTTTATTTTCTCTAATGGGAATCCGCGTTTCTCTGCAGGCCGTGGAGGCTCCCGTGGACCCAGGGGAGGGGGCAGGGACACCAGAGATTCCAGAGAGGAGTTCAGCAACTCTGGAGGTGAGCTGCATTTCACTTTGCCGTCAATAAAAATAGTTTAGCAAGCATGAGGGGTTTTTTGGGGGTCAGCTGCACACAAGACACATTCTCACTCTGCAAATAAACTCAAATTACTCAAAAGTTGAACTGGGGTTCCCCTGCAGGTTTTCGAGACGATGACTTCCGAGGTGGCGGTCGCCCCGGCGACAGGCGAGATGGAGCAAGTGCTGGTGGGGGGATGAGCCGGTTCAGAGAAGGACCCCCCCGTGGGTCCTCCACAGACTTCAGAGAGCCATCAGAAGGTAAAAACCGTCCCAGCAGTTACGCCAGTGACTGTATCGGACCGGTCCCCTTGCTGCTTTGGGCTCGGCAGCTCTTCCCAGCTTGCACTGCTGGAGGTGCCTGTCTCCTCCCCAGCAGGGATCGGTCACTCGAGTAGATCCCTGCGCCCCCCCCCCCCCCCCCCCCCCCCCAAACCTACCCCTTAAGTAGGAAGCATTAACCTACCTTCCATACTTGTGATTCCACAAACATACTAGAAGGCATTTAGTGAGACGTACAAATCCATTTGTTTTGGAAGCAATGAGCAGAGTGTGTACAGTCTAACTTGCTTAAGTGTATAACCTGTTTTTTCAATATTTAAACACGTAAACAGAGTATACACTTAAGCGGGTTGGTGATCTGCGATCCCAGTTCTTAAAATATTACTGTACCGGTGCCAGAAGAAAATGTTTGTCATATCAAACTCGTAGTCTGGTGTGAGCAATCGCTGTATCTACTGAAGGAGTGCTATATATATGTGTGGACTTTTTTTATAGCCCATAACTGTATTACCTTGTACAGTATGATTAACATGACACAGACCAGTTTACAAGCTGCATGAAATGCTTGCCTTGGATTTGGAGTGTAAAACATCTCCTGGCTATCCTCTCACTCCCTAAGAGAGCGGTCCCAGCATTCAAAATTGATATAAATATTAGGTGAAAATAATGGTGTCCTCAAGCTGTAATTGTATGAACATATGTCTCTGCACTAATTAATTGGCTTGATGTATTAATGTGCAGCATATGAAGTGGTGTGTTGTAACTTTCCCTCTGCCACCTTTGTCTCCCACAACATTCAACCAAGCCTGATAATTTGACCCTTTCCTCTTTTACAGAAACAGATTATCCAGAGAACAGCAGCAAGGTGTCTGGCTGTTGCTGCTGACTGGTTGTAGAGCTGTTAGCATTGTAGTGGGTTACACAGTCCTGCTTGGGAGAATCAGACTTCACACACACAATGTACCTGAATGTTCTTGCTTGTCTCTTCTGCTTCTTGTAGAGGAGAGAGCGCAGAGACCACGCCTCCAACTGAAACCTCGCACGGTCGCCGCTCCTCTTAACCAAGTCGCCAACCCCAACTCTGCCATATTCGGCGGGGCCAAGCCCCGGGAGGAGGTAATTCCCAAAGAGAAAGACTAAAACAAAGCTACAGAAAATGGGGGAGGGCACAGAACTGTAGAGATGATCATGCCAATGGAAACATCAACACTGCACTTACCATTCCTACTAGTAGACAAGCGCTTACCCTCCTCCTTCTGAAACTTTCAGATAAAGAAATATATTAAAGTAAAACACACATATGAACACACACACAAGCAGCTCGTGAATGCATGTCAGCTGATAAGTGTTTTTTGCTACACCTCTGCTTCCCTGTATTTAGTGCCTGCTTTGTACTATAGTTACTTTGGGGGCCGGACAGTTCACCTTGTTTTTTATTTATTTATTTTTTTTAAAACAAAGGTAAGCTACTAGCTGCTGTGGAGAGAAAAATCAGTGTTCTATTTGAACTGGCGTGTTGCTGTTTACATTTTTTAACTTGGCTTAGCTAAACTGATCCTTTTTTTTTGTTTGTTTCAAATTGAAGTTTTAGCGTTATACAAAATAAGAATTGAAACGGTAACATTTTCCTTTGTGCTGGCACGGTATGTAATTGGGTCTCTGGGTTTGTAGATTTACAACAATTGGATGCATCTAATTTTTCTTGTTTTTGTTTTGTTTTTTTAATAAAGATTTAATAAATCCGTGCAGCTGCATTATTCTGGAAGGCTATACTGTGGATCGACTGGCCATGTTCACCAAAAATCTTTCAAAGACTGCTCCCAAAGACTCCCCGCTGGTTAGGAAACTGGTTTCTCGCCCCTCTGCTGGTACACAATGAATGCCCATGCCTGGTGCCATGTCAGGGGTAGCCTTGGCAGCGACATTGGCACATGTCACCCCCAACCCTCCTTGTGTACCAACATCAAATACAAGTGCCACCGACAGTGGCTTCAGTTTGATTCTGTTGCCTTTGGGTAAGGACTTTAAGAGGTTTAATCCCTACCCCACCCCCCCACCCCCAAGGCTTAATATTTTCTGACATGGTAATAAAACAGACTATTAATAAGACAAGATGGACAAAGCAAATTTGCATTGTCTGGGGGAAAAAAATATATATATATTTTTTTCTTTTTAATTGGAGTGAATTAAATCTCTGCTGTCTGACAAATTAAAGAAAATAATACTAATAAAACTAACTAATAAATTTGAAACTGATTTTTTATTTAAAGGCATACAAAGCATCGGTGTGTTCTTCTTGGTTAATTTAATCTTTGTTTAGTTGATACAGTGTTGTGTTTCTGTGATGATAGCCAGAACAGAATGCAGATGTCCTATCTAGAAGGCCAATCGGAAGCCCAGAACATACCTAAACATCAGCACTTTCTATAACCTACATGCAGGCAGTTAAAGCAGAAAGGTGCGTCTTACCTGATTCAAGCTACTTCCTTAATGTGAATGTGCTGACATGTTAACACCGTGCTCGTAAAGTTAACACCTTTCCAGGCTCTTGCTTCAAGACCGTAACACCTCTGTATCTTCCAAACACAGTTTTTATTTTAAAGTAAAACTAAGAAGCTTTATTATTAAAACCCAGCACTCTGTATTGCTTTAATGTCTAATCCTCCCTTTCTGTCATTCTATGAAATTTGAAAGATTTTTTTGACCTTAGTCGGTCTATCCAGATGACTTTCTGCAGAAATGAATCGACACAGAAACCCTGCTTCTATAGAAGAGCCACAGATTATACAGAAGGTGCAACAGAAAGAGAAAAAGATGAAACTACTACAGCCCGTGTCGCTCGCATACGTATTTAATCTTTTAATCTTCTGCAACTAGCATCGTTTAATGGAACTGATATCTCAGAACTCAGTAAATTGCATTGCCTGCATATAGGAAGCTTATTAAAGGCATTGGAACCAGAGTCCCCTTTGTCCTCCCATCTAGGTGGTGCTAAACGCAGAGCTACTCTCCAGGCCCCACTAGTGCTAGTATACAATGCTTGGGAATCTGTGTGTTGCGGCCAATTTGATCTACTTCCATGTTAATAAATTAGGCATGACCTGTCATAGAAATAACTTTCCTCACTGTATGTACAGAAGACAGTTAATCAGTCAAACTTTCTTTTTATTATTATTATTATTTTTTTTGGTCAGTGTTCTTGGCAATAAAACATATCCCATATTACTGATGCTTTTCAGAATGTGTTGAATTATTTAAAGCTGTGTTAGACCGTGTTTGCTGTTGAATGTTGTATGGTATTGGCTTTTCTGGTCTGATGCTTTTGTGCATATTGGTCTACAATTGTGCCCTTTTTAGTCAAACGAAATTAAAATAAAGGCCAGCTGCTTTTGTACCCTCTGCAACATCGCTCGGAGATCGCACATCCTTTGTGCCACGGCTGATGGGTTACTTTGGTGGTGGTCGGGGGGGGGTTGTTTTAATCCATAGGTACTTCCAGTGGTTTCCCTTTTGAATAAATAACCAGTGAGGAAACGAGAACAGAAAGCAATGGAGATGTGTTTGTGAAGGGATGACCAAGATTGCTTCCATTGCATTAACCCTTCCCTGTGTGTTCTCCCCGGCACTGGTTTTCTGGGTCTGAATATTCATAATATTTCGGATGGCAGCTATAAAACAAATCGGCTCTTTGGCCAGGGAGACTGACAAGCCTAGCGGTGCTCCATGCCAAGCATTGGATTGAATGGAATAGGACCCCCCCGCCTCCCATTGCCTGTCGGGTCCAGGTTTTACTTCAAGCTTAACAGACAAGCCTCAGCTTAAGACAAACTGAGGTGTGTCTGATTCAGCTTGAAGTACATGGCTCAAGCTCCTGTGCAATGAGAGTGTGCTGTCTATTCCAATATACTACCTTTTTTTTTTTCTTTCTTCTGATATCAAGTTTCCCATTAAATTAATTATTTAAGCATCATTTCACCTTTTCGGTAGGTGGGGGCTTTTAATTCTGATGTAAGAGTGAGTAATGCTGGGGGGGGTGGGGTGGGGTGGGGGGTGTTCACCGAAGCCAGCACTTCGATAAGCAGGGCTCTGTCTCTGTTTGTGACACCAGTGAATTGGCATTAGATAAAATGGGTTAGATCCATATTAAAGTAGACCCACGGTTTGTAAAGCATATTAGAAGCAACTTTGGTCCCCTTAAATGTATGTATGTGGACTGTGCTGTAAACCTGCAGTCTGCCCTTCTCATCTTGGAGCCCCTGCAACATACAGAACAGTCCCTTCACCTGATCTGTGTGTATACCAGAACCATGTGTCTAACACTCTTAACTAGTAAGACATGCATTGTGTGGCTTCTCTTCAATGTGGATTTTTCTGATGATGCAAGACTTAAGTCTCGAATGTGGGGGTGGGGGTGGGGAACATTTAAAAAAAGAAAAAGCAGATTGTTTTGTTTTAATTAAACCATCCCATGTAAATGATGTTATAACTTTTTTTTTTTGTCAACAGTTGACTTTTAAATGTTAGAAAATAAATTCCTGACACTTCACACATTCTGCTTCGTAAGGAAAAAAAAACTGAATTTGAAATGATTTGGTATCTTGTGAATGATCTTTTAAATAAAAGAAAACCTTAAATAAGCTTGTGGTTTTATGTGTGCTCTTCGGTGTGAGTGTGCTGTATGCTCCCTGTCACTAATCCAGAGCATGCCTTGTTTCACAGGTTGCGTCTGGTTTACGATACAGCAAAGGAGTTGCCTTGCCCCTCAAAATGGGAGTAGGGCAGCCAGGCAAGTCTGTAAGGGTTTACATTTATTTGACCTTGTCTGATTTTGTCAACCAAGGAAATGTTTGTGATTTATCCAATTTTTCCAGCAGCATAGCCCATAGTCATGCCTCTTGATGTGTTCCTTCACTTCAGTCAATCCTCGCAGTAATGACATGGAATGAACTGCATGTAATCCTGCATTAGTTCTGAGTGTGTGTCGTTCTGTAAGTAAACACTAGGGAGAGCACTTTTGCATAGATTCTTCACGCCGTTCTATGGCTCAAAAGTTCAATGCAACATGACTCGATCAAATGGTTATCAGTTAAGTTTACCTTTTTGTGGTACATGTGAATATTTGGCTCTGTACAGTTTAATTTTGCGTCTGAATATTACTGAAGTCCAGCTGAAATGTAATTTGTGCACAAATTCAAAAGCACTCCATTGTAGATTCCAAGGTAAACTATGTCAGAAGCGGTCCAACAAAATCAGAGTTGTGTTTAAGACTCTGCACTCGATGCCCGCTTTGTTTGTTGTGTATATGCTGTGCACTGCTGCAGCAAGACTATTAAAGGAGTTTAAATCAGATATCTAGTGTTTTGTAGCTCTGAATTGAGTTGGCTTCTGTCACACGAAGAGTGGTCTTGCCCCCCGTGTCCAGTCGTGTTTGTGGCGGATGTGGTGATATTGTTCAGTTAGCAACAGGAAGCCTTTGAGCGCCGCGGCGCTCTGTCTGCGCTTGAGAAGCTCGCTTTTTCACTGCAGTCTGGTGGTATGTGGAAGGACCGCTGAAGGCTGCGACAGTTCAGGTAACCAGCGCTGACCGTTCTTCCTCCACGAAAGGGCGTGTGAACTGCTGAATAGAGGTTCCTGGCATAGCGGCTCATTACCGAGGTGCTGCCTGCCAAATCCCGTGAGCCACGTTAAAAGCCTTAATCTTATAAAGGTAAGTCTGGATTTCATTAAACAATGCAGACAGGTGTTCAATTATGCTACGCTGCTGTGTGTCTGTACTGTACCGTAAGATCGTTCCGTAACACTAAAGAAACTGGCTCTCCAAAAGTGTTTAATAGTGTCGATGTCTGAACACATGCTTCAAAAACTTGTGATACTGAAAGGTCATACAGATGTATTGATTTACAATTTAGAACCACGAACCATCTATGTATTCATGTAATGTCTTTGCAAGCTAAAATGGATGAGTATGAACCAAACTGCAAAACTTATTCAGCATTTTTTAATGACAGTTTTCATGGATTAAATAGTTTTATATTCGTGAAACTGTTTTGGACTGCAGTTGCTTTTTTAGCAGTAGTCTATGACTTAAATAAAGATAACTGATGTTAAAGGTGGTTTTTGCAGAGTATAGCATAAACTAATTGCACTCGATTATATCCCTTTAAAAGCCGTTCTAATAATAGTACCGCCATAATTAAATTGTATTCGTAGGGGAAGACAGGAAGACAGATATTTCGCCTAATGCCTGTGTCAGGGTTGTTATTGAAGAGTTACTTTGTATATTTGCAACTAGGATGTATTTAGATCTGCTTCCTATTTTAATCAATTGAATAGACCAGTCTTCTCAAAGCTCTTTGTAAAATGTTTGAAAGTCGTGACGCACAAGTCAATATTTCAGACAATTGTACGTTTAGACATACCAGTAAGACACAAATGGACAGTTTATGTTGTAACAACCAAAATAGTAAGTCATGTTAAATATAGTTATTATATTTCATTCATAACTATCAAACACTCAACAGCGCTGAATTTATATATATATATATATATATATATATATATATATATATATATATATATATATATATATAACTTCAATGACAGAGGTATAGTTATTAGTTAGATTACGTTTACGTTTACAAAATGACTACATTTCCATACCCCAAATGAGAGTGTAATGATTTTTCTTGTTAAGCTATGTTGTAGTTAATTTAAGTTCTGAGGTTAAATCTGTAAAACGCTTTGGCTAACGCCGTTTGATTTTGAAATATTTGTCGTATTTATTACGTTTAATTTAGCATTTCTAAATTCATTAGTATTGAGGTTTTACTAATTCTCGAAGGTCTCAGATATGCCGGCTTAATTGCCAACTAATCAATTGACAAATATTTAGATTTTCGAGAAATAAAATGTTCAAGCCGACTGACGGACAAAATAGTCAATGTTGACACATCAGTTTAACCGATTTTTAAAAGTTTCACAAATATTTAAAAACCTGGAAATTTGTAATTGTTAATAGTGTGAAGGCAAGCAGCCCTCTATGTATCACAAAGTAATATTCTGTTTTTCAATGTACCTTCCCATGTTGAAAAAACCCATGGCTTGGAAATTAGCAGATAATAACAAGACACAAGATCAAGGGTCATCCTTGATTATTAAATCAATGCTAACAAGCTCATTTTAAAGGTTCATACTGTAAACACGTTTACATTCAACTTTAACAATTATTTTTCATTAATTACCAATTTTTATCCCAATATTGGAATGTCCAATTAACCTGGCTCACCGCTGCAACCCCAGAACTAACTCGGGAGAGACAAAGACGAAGACTTGCGTCCTCCGAAACGCCTTTTTCGCTCTGCAAGCTAGCCCTGCAGCCATCTCACAACTTACAGGGTCGGAGGACCACGCAGTTATGAATTGCGTACAGGCAGGGTTGCAGTTGCCCGGCCAGCCACGGCGATCGATTCTAGAGCCGACCTAACACCTCCCCGCGCTGCCCCTGGGGACTCCCGGTGACGGTGGGCAGTGGCATAGCCTGAATTCGATCTGGTGATCTCCAAGGTACAGGGCGCACTCCGGGTGGAGTGCCTTTACCGGATGCGCCACTCGGGTGCCCCCTACGTTCTACTTTTACAGCTTCTACCTGCATTCAGTGTTAGTTACACCTTTCAGGTGTCCCTGTCCTCTGCAGCCACTGTCTTCCCATACTGGTCACCAGCCAACTGACTGCACGTGGGCCAATGTTCCACCTTCAGTCTGGGGCACAGCCATTCAACTCTGTGTTAAACAAAACCCATTTTACAGCTAAATGATACAGAAAAAAATCACTTCTTTCTTTTAATTTCACAATTTCAATACATATTACAATAGGAGAGTGCACAGAGCAACCAGGCTTCAATGAATTCTGTTTCCGTGTAAAACTGAATGTGGTTGTGTGATGGTACAACTCAGTGCTTGCACGAGCAATAATCATTCACACACAATGTTCTGTGTGTTTGTGCAAGAATAATTTGTTAGAACTTGCATGAAGAAGTATTTGAAAAATACAATGCTTGATGAGGGGTAGAACTGTAGTGGGTGTGAAGACAGAACAACTGGGGCCTCAAAACCACAGCTGAGTTGCCAGATGCTTCTATAGAAGAATTGCGAAGTTTACAAACCGCATCATTTTCACCTAAATAGTCTTATTAGGTGATTTTTGTACTCTGAAATAATACGTTATGCTGTGCTTGCATTAACTGAACATTTGAATCGGAATAAAAATAATTAGAGCATTCACGCCGCGAATGCTCACCATATTCACCAATGTTTCCTTTTGCTTTTATTACGGGGCTATCAGGCGTTTGTGATAATTCTTGACCAGTATGTTACATCTTGTCAGGGAAATCTGGGCCCATTCTGGTTTGCATATTTCCTTCAGCTCGGATGGGTTGGATACACAGATCAGTCCAACGCATTTCTATTAATTCCAGAGTTGACTTAGCTGTATGCTTTGGGTTGTTGTCGTGTTGGAAGATAAACCTCCAAGCTGAATCTGAGTTTGTTCTGTGGTGCTTCGTGATTATTGCTCTGACTGTGGATTTTGGCATGCTATATTTCTTTGATGCTGTTCTGTAGCCTTTTCCTTTGTTATAGTTTTGCTACGAGTGCTTTTCTCAAACGTGAATCCAACTCCTTTGTCTTGACCATCTGCTGTGTTGCCAAAACGTTCTTCTTCAAAAGACGCTGGAAATAATGACCTCTTTTCCTGGCTATTGAATTTATAATGCAGATTAATAACTGTATAATGGTGTTCAGTCAAGTAATACATTTTAATTATTTCATTGCATATTTTTTTTACAAACCTTTAATGTAAGGTTGCCAATATTTTTTAACAAATATTTGAAATATATGCTTTTGTTTTTTTATAAATATTTGATCAGAAATTCTGTATTTTAGTCTTTTGTCATATTAATTATTAGTAGCTAATGTTCACTAAATGCTTGTATTTAACATGTTTTCTTGAATGATCTTATATTTAAATGCAGGCTGCCAGTACTTTTGTCTGTGACTTTAGCTGGGTTACATTCTGTTAACACTGCTATTTAACCCTAAATACTAAACTCCAAATAGACGAGAATAGTTTTAGGAACACACATGCCAGTTGTTGAAGGTCCTCAAACCCGACCCAGATATCTTTTTTTTCCTACACAGTTATGTTTTTAAAACTGTTTATTAGCTAATTCCCTTATAAAAGCTACCCACAGTAAAAGCCATGTGTAATAAAGCATTGTAAAGCCCAGAGAGGTTTGGTAAAACATGTTCATAAGTGTGGTTAATGCACAGAATAACTACCGGAAAACTACAGTGCAAATGTACACTGGTAAACTTTCATAAAGGTTGTGTGAAGGCTTATATTAACTGCGGTGAAACCCCTGGTAAAAATGAGACGCTGGCACTAGGATTGTTTTGTTAAAAAAAAAACTTATGCTTATTTGTATTTTACAATGTGACATTTTATATTTATAAAAGTCAACATGTCTTGCAACACAAAAAGAAAGACTTCTCAAGAAAGGATTGTCTGGTTTTATTACTTGGTTTCAATTTTGAACTATAAGCGGAGCATTACAATTGCCGCCTCTCATCAGTCTATATCGACTCTATCTATCTATATCTGTACATACATATACGCACACGTGCACAGAGACTAGCTGACTGACTAGATTCATGTGGGTTCCAGATAGCTGTCTTCCACTGGTGTCAGTTTCCTGCCTCTCATACAGATAAGCACGTTATCGTGTACAAATTGCTGTAAAGATATTAAACAAATCAAATATACACGTGTTATGCAATGTAGTGCTTTTAAATCATAGCCAGCAATTTGAACCGAGCTCTGCATTATCACTGCGCTCGAGGTGGAGCAGGGACCCTGTTGTAAAAGTACATCACTCTATGCTGGATCTCTTTTTTCAAAACTGGTTATTCATTTTTAATACTAAAATATCATTGATTTCTCCTCAATTTCAGTGCTTCGGAGTAGTAGTAATTGTCTCAAGTTTCCCACACTAAAGTGATTATGAAAGCAGGGTGACTTGCAGCGGATCTGTGGTGTGTGTGTGTGTGTGTGTGTGTGTGTGTGTGTGTGTGTGTGTGTGTGTCTGTCTGTCTGTCTGTCTTTTTTAATTTAAGGGAAGGCTTCCAGGTCTGAACTTGAAATGATCCCCACTTCCAGACCATGCTGCCTCCAAGCAAGGTTTATTAAAATGTTCTTCAGCCCTTACCATGCACTTCAGAAAGCTTTGGGATACCCCTCAGCTGGATTTCATAAGAGCTCCTACATGCACTTTGCAATGCTACCTTAACAATTCTCTTTTTTTAGTTTCACAAAAACACAGTGCAAACCTAGAACTATAAGGTGTCCCAATACAGTGTTTTAGGCTAGGCCACAGAGATTCTGGTGCATGGCTTGGGTCTCGTCAAAACCCGTTTCCTTTTTCTAGGCTGTGCCTGAAGAAAGCAGAACTGAAATCCAGCACAGCTTCAGCATGGAGCAATGTGTCGTCAACAATGACACAGATCTCTGTTTTGCTTCCTGAGCGATGGACAGAGGTTGAACTTCAATGTTATTTTGTAATGTTTTTAAGTGTTAAAAAAGAGAGGAATGTTTTATCGTTGAGATTGCAGGGTTGTGGAGTTTAGAGCAGTGCATTGGAGGCGTTAGTTTAGTGTATTACATGGAAACTCGGATTAGCCCTGAGGAGAACAGTAGAGTGTTCTGGTATACCAACACAAGGGTAAACTATGGAGGGATAACCATTTTCTTTTCACAAAAAAGTGCACATTTTACTTGGGATTAAAAAGACGTACTCTGCCTCGCACTGTATTTAAAATTAAACATTCTCTAAGATTAGTGAAACTCCAAACCCTCTTTCGAAATATTTAAAAGGAAGACTGCCTGACAGCCATGAGATTAAAAATACTGATGAAACTAAACTTTTTCTTTTTTAAACACAAAAGTAATTAGTTACCATGAGCGTGCACAGCTATCGCCACATTTTTTTGCATTACCTGGAATTTTAGGATTGAGACATCAATTTAATTTAAAAGGCTAAACTATATGAACATAATTTCGAATTTTGTATTTAACATCGTAACCAAAGAAACTACAACATGATATCGCAATATATCTACCGGAAGGCATAATCGTGGTACAGTATTTCATGTTCGATTTCGAAATGTTAACTCTTTCCATTTTTGTCACTACAAAGCGGTATTTACTTCAATGTTTTAATGTAACACTTTAGTAGGTTGTATTTGACTTTGTGATGCAAAATTGGTTAATTCTATAAGGGGCTGCAAAACGTTTGGCCATAGCTGTTGGCACTAACATAAATATTGTGAAGTGAGCGGTCCCAGACAGGTTTGGTACTGACAACGTTGCGCTTTGTACAAAAACCTAAATGTTAATATTCAAATAAACTTTCAAAAAGCTCTTTTAAAATGCTACATCATGTGCGTTTTAGAGGTATTTGCACCCGGGCGCAAAAAAATCTCAACTTGCTATCATTGATCATGAAACGAAATATAGAATTGTTAGTGACCGAGTCACTCGTGTGTCTGACTCAAGTTTGTTATTATTATTATTATTATTATTATTATTATTATTATTATTATTATTATTATTATTATTATTATTATTATCCAGCACAATGCTGCATGTGGCTTTGATTGAAGACGGTTAAAACAGTTCTTTGCAAACTCAGGCATTTGCAAGCGGAATAAAAAGTTTCATGTCCCTGGGCAAAAGATGTTGACAATATGGTAATTTTACCAAAAATCTAGCAAAATAAGCCTTTCTGTCTGCCGGTCTCAGTAATTAAATAAAATGGAAAAAACACAGACACATAAATGCTTTGTTCATTGTGTGTTAAAACCTTGCGCTTTATTCAACTGCTCTGAATGGCAGCCTTCCTGGTGTTTTTAAATGTTACGCGAAAGAGTCTCTCATGCATAACCTTGATGCACAAACTGCCTTATTTGAATTCTCTGAGCCGTGGCAGTATTTGGATCTGCTTCTGTTTTACCCACAGGGATCAGTACAGTGATGAAGCAGCAGGAGGTGTTCTTGGCCCTTGCCTCACTACTCCCCCTTGTGGTCATATTGGTAAAGTGTATCTGCTGCTGGCCGAAATCCAGTGAGTATCTCTTTATCTCTTCTGTATTTCATTTGAAATGGATATTTGTATTTCAGTTAATCCAGCTGGCGTTTTACCCCAGGGAGGTCTACTGACCTGCTTATTAACATCGCTGTATTTCTATTGCATGTAGTAAAGTATGCATTTTAGATCTGCCACTTTTTCGATCATTAAAAGGGACCCCATTGCCTCTTATCTTACAGAAATAATAAAGGAAGAAAACACAGTTTACGAAGAGCATTTACCGTAAGTAAAACATACATCCATACATACAAATGCAATAACATTGCTATTAAAATCCTTCAGCTGTTGGCCTTTACCTACACTTTGACTGAGAGGAAGGACGTTTATGGACTGATCCGCAGACCCCCGATTACCACTAATCTTGAACACAGGGTTTGTAAAACCAGCTGTATAAGATTGAGGATATAAATAAGAATTTATGCAGAATTTCAAAAGTAATATTTTGATAATACGTCATTTGTTTTACAATCTTGTTTTTCTCTTTTTTTTATAGTGAAGGTCGGAGATTTACTGTAGTCAGATCCAAAACAGGTGAGCAGGATACAACTGCCTCATAACACATCTGTCTAATCTGTGAGGTATAGGTCATGTGCTCAAGATGTGCCAAATTATGGGGATGTCAGGATACGTGCAAAGCGATTCGTAGCTGCAAAACACCCATATTGCAGCCAAAATCTGCATTCTGCACACGCAAACCGTGTTTAGCAGCTGTGAAGTGGGACTTTAGCAGCCACTAAAAATACGGCGTATATAAATAATGTTTTTCACCTGCCGTTCTGCACCCGCTATCAAATCAGCACTTTGCCATCATTAATCCATTTAAATGATATTGAAATGTATTTAAATGAAGAAAAGAGCCGGGATCTGGAATACTAAGCTGGCGCAAACATTACAATGAGATGTAAGGATTTTTTCTTGCACTTGGGCAATTGCTCACCCTCCAAAAACGTTGCACCTCCTCTTACAAGGTGCAAACCATTGTAGAAGCGAGTAATTGAGCTGTATGAAACCACACACCTGAAGAGGCCTGTCATTGGCCTCAGGATGGCTGCTGTGGACACTTACTGATGCGGAGGCGCTTGGCTCTTATTGAGGAGAGGCAGGAAAACCTTTGAGGTGAAGGGCAAGACGGAGAAGACCCTGCATATTCAAACCCAGGGTCACTTTGTTTGGGATGCCGGAGGATGCGGTGGTGAGGCGTTATCGTCTCACTCCGCAGGTCATCCTTGACCTAATAGCTGAATTTCACCTTTTCATCACCTGGTTGACTGTCCTCCTGGTAACACCAACAGCATTGACTTTCTCCACCATAGAGGACCATGTGGCCTCTTTGGTAGCATAACTGATGTTGGCTTTTCCAAACAGCCGTAAGGACTCTCAGCTCCTCCTCAGAAAAATGTTTTTTTCTTTTCCATACGCCAGGAGGACTTTGCTGCCCTTCCTCTGACATATTATTTTGTTTGCTTTGATTTTCGTGCTCCACAAATCTCATACAGCGCCTACTGCTCTCTGCACTCCTAACTCCCTCACCTCTGGACTGTAAGTGCGGCCGCTAAATACCCCGCTGCACAGGCAGCGCTCATTGCGACCCTCATTACCCTCATTATTTGTGTGTGTTGAGTAATTACGCTTACATAGGCCACAGTGCAGAATAATTGCCTGGCCGCTAGACAATTTGGATTTGTTTTCACTGTGCCTATCCTTACATCAGCCCCTGTGTCTCATAATAACCCTACGTACGACACATGAACTTATTATAAATCACAAAAACACAGGTTGCACTCAGGAACTAACTTAACACTATGAGCTGGTTTCACAGACCCTGATTAGCACTAATCTTGGACGATGCTATTTTAGGTAAGGCAGTCCAGGGTTAGTGCTAATCATGGTCTGTGAAACCAGCCGCTAATGCTGTGCTGTAGTGTTCCATGCACAGGATAGCACCTGTACACCGGGTGCGATTTGACAAATCTGCATTGCTGAATATTTCATTTCTGTCTGATATGCACTGTTAGCACTGTGTGTTATATTAATGGCAAGAAGATGGGAATAATTATTTCAGCTTTTTTTTTTATTTATAATATGTTTACATAATTAAAGGGCTTAATGAAGAAAAGAAACCAATACGAAACATATGGTTCTAGAAAACTTAAGCAGACCAATGTTTCTGGTAATGCCTTCATCAACGTTAGAAGTTTAGCTGTCTTAAGATATATGTTGGGGAGGTTGTTTGGCCCTTCACTGTGAAAATTAGGAGGGTCCATTTGTTATATGAATGCAAATGTGCCTTACTGGAGGTAAAATGAAAAAAAAGGAAAGTGCTTGAGTTCACCAGCCCTGTAGAGAGCTGAGCCCCCTCCAGACATGCTAGCAGTCCCCCGCCCAGTCTGCAGTCACACTGACTCTTCACCTTTCCTGTCTTTCAAAGTGACAAGACCCAATCAGATGACGAGAGAGACCCCGCCTTCACCTGCACAGTAAGTAACTCAGCAAAGGAACAGGCCTCATAACTACAGCCGCTTTCATGTTTGCATTAACCGCTGTGCAAGCTGGGAAAAGACCACGTTTCTTTATTCCCCCTCGTGTGTCAGTAAACCTTCTGGGCCTCACTGAGCGATAGTTACTGTACAGTAAATGTGAAACCAAAGGACTTCTGGTATATCTGACCACAGCTGTTTGGTCTTTTATACCTTGCAGAAGTGTAATCAGGATATAGAATTTGTTTATTTTGGTTGCAAGGTGTTTTAGTTCACAAGCTGCTCCTCGGTCCTAGTTGCCATCCATATACTCGTGTTAAGTGCCAGCCAGTCGTCTTTCTGTATTGCTGCTGATTTTATAGACTAGATCTTGCTCCTATTAACCCTGTAGTGCCCATTCCTGTATCCACAATGCTTAGCCACCCCTCTATATTATTCTTTTTGAAATCCAGCCTCCCAAGCCATAATTTCATATAAAGTAGCTGTTTTCATTTCAGAAATGCTTGGGCAGGGGTAAGATGTTTTGGGTTATCTAGCCTGTGCCTGACCTAACAGATCAAAGAGAAAGCACAGCATTTAAGTGTAGAGGAATGAATCAGAATGGTGGCAAAGGTTCGGGTATAAAGCACAGCTTACTCTTGAATTGCTGGCCGATGCTGTGCAATGCGTTGGCTGTGCACCCCTGCTGTTTTTTACCTCTGTATATGACTGTACCTTGTTTTTCCTTGGGAGTAATATGAAATACACCATTTCTGTTACTGCAGGGCAGCATCCTCTTCAGAACTACGCAATGGAGGAGGTGAGCTCTGTTTTCTGATTTATTATTTGTGAGAATCTGACGCACACACATTTCATTCAAATCCAAAACGTATAGCCAGTGTGAGTAAGGCATTGGTTAGAAGTAGGGCTTCTGATTTTCGGTTTTAACCTATAAAACAATGAAATCGATGGATATCCTCTAAACTGGAAAAACACTAGAAATGGTTACTTAATTCATGCTGACGTGACCCATTTCCACGTGAAAAAAATTAATGAAGTAACCTATAAAAAATAAAAAACTTTCCCAGTGCAGTTGGGCAATGTCCTTCCTTCCTGACTTGTATCTCGCATTGATTCGTTCTGAATACTTCAGTGGAGTAGCGTGTGCGTGTGTGTGTGTGTGTGCGTGTGTGTAGAGGATATTGCAGAGTCGTTTGTGGGTATAGTTGTTGTTTTTTTTTTCTCAGCAGGAGGATGGCCTCTTACTGGAGCTCTATAGGGGCGAGTGGTTTATGTAAGGACATCCTCCTAAGGCAAATAAAAACCATATCCCACAAATGATCATTCAATGTTCTGTTTATCCCACAATGTATATTTAAAGACTGAGCACTACAAATGTCACCATTTGTACATTTAAAGCAATCCATTTTGGGATTCTTTTACCAGGCAGATCTTTACTTTCATTTTCAACAGACTTTGCTTCCACGCAGATTCGTTTCAGACCCTGTTAACCGCCTCTTTGCAACCGTCTTTATAGAACCTTGAGCTCAGTCTGTCACTCTGCAGCCTTGCTTGCCTCTCCAGGACGAAATGAAATAATACCCGGGCAGATCGGGAACTGGCATTTTTTGACTAAACTCATTCTCAAGGAAGCTGGGGTCCAAATCAAAACAACAATAGGAATCTGAAATATATATGAATCTCAAATATATTGATACCACAAGCATGGTGTGGCGTTGCGTCCCAGGCAAGGCTGGTATACCATGTCGCCAGGGGTTGATTGACAATCAATCAATCAATCAATCAATCAATCAGTCAATCACCACCTGGCCACATTCCACACTTTTCCAATCACCATTTAACCACTTCACACTTAAACGAAAACTTTTGCTATTTCACTTGTGTTATTGCACTTAAGTGGGATAACATGCTTACCAGGACTAGTTTTGAATGTGTCTTTGCTTACATTCCAATCCAGTGGTGTGCTGCTGAAATTCAGGATGGAGCTGCGTGTCAGTAGTTCAAACTATACTGCCACCTACACGTGTTTTATAACCACTTATTTACAAATGGAAAATGTCTGAAATGATTTCAGATTTCTATTGTTGTTTTCATTTGGACCCTGAATTCCGTGAGAATGAGTTTAGTCAAGAAATGGCAGTTCCTGATCTGCCCGGGTATTATTTCAATCCCAGCACTTCGTCCTGGAGAGGCGAGCTCCTGGGCTGCAGGGTGACACACTGAGCTCAAGGCTCTACCGTTTGCAAAGAGGCCATAAACAGGATTACTTCAAATCAGAACTTTCAACACAATTAGTGTTGTCAAACCCCACATATAAGCAAGCCTTTCCAATGAAAATGACCTCTATTACCTTTTCCAGCATGTAACCGTTTAATCAATCAACCAATCACAACCTTTATCCAGATGAGTCAATTGAGAACTAATTCTCATTTACATTGATGACCTGGCAAGAGGCTCACACCCCCACAGCAAACAACATAAACACATAATCAATCGTAAAACATAAAACATAGCAGCAACTTAGCAGGTACAGTCAGCAACGAATCGACCCTATGACTAAAAGCAGCCTCAGATATGAACTGTTATATTATAACTCGTTCCAGTCATTGGCTGCTGCAAACTGAAATGAGCGACGACTATAAGGTGGGAACAAGCAGTTTAATAAAATGACTGGATCTTCAGTTTCACAATGAAATAGAGCGCTCCAGTAAACTACGCCAGTAAGCAGGCGTTTTCACAGTGAAGGTTCAGTAGATTAACATACAGCCGTGTTTCAGTCGTCTTGTATGTAGAGAGGGTCAGTGAATCGGCTTGTGAAGGTCATGATGTTCTGTGGGGGGCACCCTACCCTAAATTGCCTGTTTTATCTCCCCAGCAGATGAACAGCCAAATTATGAAAACATAGTCATCGGTAAGTCACTTCTTTTCTTGTCTTTTTGTCCTTTTTTTTTTTGTCCTTGTCTTTCGTGCCCCCGAGCTTGGTAGAGCATGTAAACTCTTCTGTCCGTCTGTAGGAAGGAGTGTGGGTTCTCCACTGGCAAACAGCAGACACACAGATGTTTACATTTCACTCACCCTGGTTAAACCCAGTCATGAGGGTTCTCCCGATTCACCGCCAGGCTTGTAAAAGAACGAAGGACCGCTCTTCCCAGCTACTCTTTATAGCAGGTGGGCGGGGCAGCAGTGTGGAGTAGTGGTTAGGGCTCTGGACTCTTGACCAGAGGGTTGTGGGTTCAATCCCCAGTGGGGGACACTGCTGTTGTACCCTTGAGCAAGGTACTTTACCTAGATTGCTCCAGTAAAAACCATTTAAATGGATAATTGTATGTAAAAATAATGTGATATGTGAAATAATGTATAATGTGATATCTTGTAACAATTGTAAGTCGCCCTGGATAAGGGCGTCTGCTAAGAAATAAATAATAATAATAATAATAATAATAATCAATAAACGAATGAACACCCGGCCACATTCGACACCTGTTTTATCAGGGAGGAGATTTTAACCCCAGCCCTGACATATTCAACACAAATAATTTCAATTTCTGTAACTCAAACCAGCACAGTACCTGCCACACAGATTCCTGTAGCAGCTCTGAAGCAGTTACAGTAACTGTCTGTAATAACTTAGAGACAGTTACTGTATCATAATTTATCATAATTTAAATCATAATTTAAAAGTTAACATCGGCTGTATTTAGGCTGTACTTCCCTTCTGGACAGTATAGCACTCTGCCTTTTATTGGGCTGATCTTGTTGTGTACTTACTGTATCACGTGTGTCACATTTTCAGAGATGCATTAAAGTGGACATATGACATCATTAATGTGTTTCTTATTCTTTTTAGTTGTGAATGACAACTGTGAACCAACGTATGTGTAAGTATTGCGTTTTCATGATAAAAAAGAAACATCTCGTTAACCTGGGTTTTATAAAATTCAGATTTAACTTCAACTTTGTCTAAATTGTTAAGAACCAAGGCTTTAAAACCCTTGGCATAATAACATTCAAAAGTCCTTTTTGCAAGTTTTCCGCACTATCATCATTGTATTACATGGGTGAAGATCCTTCTATCTGGCTATCACACAATATATCAGCTTTCACTGCCACAGGTATTAGGACAAGGTCTGGAAAACGAAAGGACCCCCAGTTAAATAAAACATTAAGATAGAGGGTTTGCAAAGTCCTTTTGAAGATTAGCTACTAAGTGGAAAATGCGTACGTGAGCCAGTAACCCTTTGAAGCAGAGAGGGCAGCTTTTAAACACGCGGCACAGCGGATGTGAGAAGGCGAATGAGGCGTCGATGTCACGGGAAGTTTAATGGGCGGTGGGGTGGCTTCTTACAAATAGAAAATGAAATGTGTTGTGTGTTCATACCACTGGTATAGTGTATACAAACATGAGCATTTTACAACTGTGGTACAATTCTACCAGTAGCTTGTAACATGGTAGCAACCCCTAAGCACAGAACCATAGCACTGACATTGATGAACATTTGGAATGAGTAATTCTAATGGGTAGGCTGCAACATTACAATATATCCTGTATCCTGTTTTCAACCCTTAAAATAACGTGGTGGATACATGCCAGGAAATGTGTATTAGTTACATATTTAATAACGAAACTGTCGATTGTAAAGCATTTCCCAATCTGAACTTATTCCTAATATTTATCATGTGTAACTTTTGCAGGGCTCCTATTGGAACATCGCCCTATGAAAATGGTAAGTAATGCGCTACAGCATCTACCCCCTTCCAAGGGAGAAAGTAACTGTGGTCTGTGAGGGGAGTGCATGCATGTTACTTGTCCACTCTGTTGCAGTGTACTTCTCTGTTCTTCTGTGAGATGTTCGAGCTTGCCGTGTCCAAAAGACGCATGTTTTGTTTGAATGTTTGTGACTTACAACTTGTTAAATGTGTTTACGCCTTCATAATCATGTGGAACAAAACAATTGCAGACTGTTCCCCTAAATCATTTAAAACACCCACACACAGGCTATTATTAGATGTATGAGCATAATTATTTGAGAAATGCATCATTAGGCGTGTTGGGCAAAGAACCTTACAGTTGTTATTAAATAATAATAATATTGAAGCTTTAAAATAAAGTGATGCAATTATGGTGCCCTCCAATCCTTGGCCTCATTTTTTGTAACTGCTTGCAGAGGTGCCCAGTGCCCTTGTTCCTAATTGTGAGGTGCTGTCTATGTAGACCACTCTTTTTCCTTGCAGTGAGCCGGGTTTGAACCCAGTCCTCTTGGGGTGAAAAGCTAGTGCATTAACCCACTGCCGCCTAGCTCTCTGAACGCTTTCTTTTATGGGTTTTTTTTGTGTGCAAAATACTGCAGCTAAATACAGAGGAAAGAAAGGAGGTGTGATCAGGTGACATCCTTTGGGTTTTGAGTGCTAGAAAGGTCATCCTCCCCCTCTGAAGACCAGCAAACACACATCCACCGTCCTTTAAAGAGAGACACACGCGCGCAGGGTCGGGGTTTGACGTCGGCTGATCACCTTCATTAATACGTCAGTGGAAATAAATTGAAAGGGGGACAAATTGTAGTAAACCCTGCTACATTGGTATTTTAAATAGCGAAGCCGTGAAGTTCAAATCTAGAAACCAAAAGTGTTCTCTGGTTCCGAGGCGCTCTGACTTGAATTAATTGCAAAGGCTCTTGTCGTTGCACAGAAAATGGTTTTCACTCGTGTACTGATCTGACAAAGTGAATGTTGTTTTCTATCATTGTCAGAGGGTGCTATTTACATACTTTCATCCAAAACTCAAAAACACTCAACCATTTTAGTCTGAACTTTTGTCATTGAAATTATTTGTATGTCTATATTTAGCAGTTTCGGATTATATAACCCAGTCTCTTTTATTATTTCTATTCTTCCATACTTTAACATAGCGATAACTTCATGTTTTTCTTTCTTCAGATGACGATTATGAAAATGTGTTTGCCTGCAACACCATGCATAGAAAAAGCAGTCTGGAATCAGGTAGGCATTTCAATCGAACAGAAGAATATACAGGCAACAGCTTCAAATTACTGTTCATTTTTGGAAAAGTATTTTTCACCTTTCTACCTCCTTTTTAAGTTCCTAGTTCTGTTGCTCCAATATATAATTGTATTTACATATAGCCTCTTAATAAATGCATCATAGCCCAAGCTTAAACCCTTTTTTCTATTGCTCGGTATGTTGCTATGCTAATAAGAGCTATGGAAAGGCTTGTTTCTTGCCTTGATGATACTTTAGATACTTGTGATTGTACTCCGAGGTGGACCTTGGGGTGTGCAGGAGTTCTCAGTTATCTTCCCTTATCCATAACATCATCATCAGGACCTAAGAGCTGCTTTGAGCACATGTGTGATAGTTAAGTGCAATACAGTCAGGTCTGTGCTCATCTTGTGAATTACCAGAAAGCAAGGCCAGTTTCCCAGCAATCACAGGCTGTAGCAGCTCGACTCAATCACACGACATCTTTGATTACCCACAGGATGACCTTATTTTGTGGTAGTCTTGTGGCTGCCAGTGTTAGACTGGTAACACAGTGGAAACATTTTCATATTCTGGACCAATACACTATCAGGACCTCTGTGCCGCGTACTTTACACACTCTGTGGTGTCATCTGCTTGTGGTTCTGCTAGGGCTTCTATCACAGCGGATTCCCGATTTTTATTTTACTTTTCTGTACTGATGTTCACTCAAGGCCATGTTGTGTAGGAGTGACGGCATGCACATTTCATTCTGATTTCAGTGGAATCGCAGGATTATGAGAACGCGGAATATCTTGGTGCCTTGGCAAAAGAAAAAAGTAAGTTTTTTTTTTTTTTTTTTTTCTTGTTGATGTGATTTTAGGGGGTTCAAACTGAGGAAAGCTTATATCAGTGTTGACAGTATTCATCTACAATCTCCTAGCACTTATAAAGCTATGAGTGTATGACTTTTAAACTGTCTACATCACTTTCAATTGATACAGAATCTGAGGAGGAGAATTCAACTGGTCCTGCCTTTGGTTTTACACCATTGCCATTGTTCTATTAGCTTTTTACATGTTATAAAATATATATATATAGATAACATTTTAGTTGCATATTTTGTTCTTGTTATGCTCAAAACTTCTTATTTTAATTAAGAAATGCATGAAACTCCTCCCGACTGTGAAGAATCAGATTACATCAACGCGTGTCCAGTCGCTGGAAAAGCCCAGGTAAGGGCCTGGTGACTGTGTAAATACAGTCATGACATCGTGGGTTAATCCTGTACTGTAATCAGTAAGGTTGGTAAACTAAACTTGGGGTAACCTTTCTGTACAGATACAGTGCAACAAATGTCACTGACTGCTGTAATCGAAGAGCAGTACTTTTGATAGAGGAGAATTAACTTTGCAAGAGATTTAATTGGGTTAACTCCAAATTCCCTTTAGGTTTTAACAGGGTACTAGCTAGCAAAGACATTCATAATCAGCAGTTGCAATAGACAGAGAAGTCTTCACCTGATTCTCCTTTTTACATGAACTAGACTTTCTTTCTCGTTAGGCTATCCCAGCCCATCTTGCAAGAGCACCTGGACCGAAGCCCAGTCACAGAAAATGAGAGGGAACTCCACTAGCTCCTGATCCAGGTGAACAAAGGGCTTCATGTTGCCTAATCCATGACCACCGGACAAGATCAATGCGAGAATTGGGACAACAATGTATTATGTAACAGTTTGACACTTTCAGCTGTTGCATCACATTGTGAAACGGCTGGCGACCGGCTGGCCTGTTTCTCAACACTTCCACCCTTACCATGCTGTTGCGCTACGCTTGTGAAGTGGGTTTGGAATTTCACCAACCCTCACTTAAGACAGTGAAACACATGCAGCACAGCTTCTGTCATCTTGTTTAATTCAAACTTCCACCCAGTTGCTCTTGGTAATGCTGCTGGCAGAGAGAGGTTCATGTTTTACAGACGGGGTCCCAAGACCTGCTGGGGGTGAGTCTACACTGTGGAGGAAGGATAAAACGGACCACAATGGAAATCTGAAAACCTGTTTAACTAAACCAACAAATTAAAACCCAGGTATCCAGAGGTGATAGGGCTGTGAATGAAGCCACTGCACAACCTAGCCACCACAGTGTATCCAGAATAACCTATAAACTATGAAGCTGCTCCATTAAAATAGGATTTTACATATTTTACACAATGGGGCTATTTATCTTAATACTGCAGTTCCGTCCCTGTGTTGTTTTATACAGTTGTATGTACGATGTTGGCTGAGGGTGCCATAACATGTTTCTTTTTTTTATTATCAAATGTTCTGCCATCTGTTTTCATATTGTACTACATTAATTTTAAAATTAGGAAAAGAAAAACTAAACAAAAAGCTTTTATGATGAAACTGTTTCTTTATTACTAAAGATAAGCTATTTACAACAAAAAGAAAATGGGATAAACAATTGAATAAATCACTCAGGAAATTCATCACAACCAGCACTGCCTATATATATATATATATTATACCCCCTCCCCAAATTAATAAACAGGGTGATTATAAAGTAAGTTTACCACATCAATGATATGGTGTGTTCATGTGGTAAACTTATTTTCTAATCACCCTGTACAATGAGAAAAAAAAACATTGTCGCATGGAAGAAGTGGTGGGCCCCCAAAGCATACACAGTATTTCTGTTCAATTCTCTCACCGTGGAAATACTCAAAACATCTAGGTTCAGTATATCTAATCTGTTTTGAAAACACCAGGCTGGCCTTAACCACTACATTTACATGCACGTAATATTCAGAATGCTCCGAAGTGTGTCGTTACTGTACAAACCTCCCTGGCAATGCTTTACAGGAGACAGTATCATGAAACGGTAAGTGAACGTGACCTACATCCGCAGCATTTGGAAAAAAAATGCTAAAACAAAACACCATGCATACTTTCAAACAATATTGACTGACTCGGACTACCAGTGTTCCAAACAGAGATATGATAGCTAGTCCCCTAGTCTTCAAAATAACATTAATACATTTTATCTGAGTAGATGCTTGTGTGAGACAGCTCTGTAAAGGCAATTGCCCAAAGCTAGTACTGCATGCAAAATAAAAAAAAAAAGTTTATTAACTTGCATGTGAACCGATTGCTTTGACTACTCATATTTGGAACATTTTTGCCATGTAAATGTAGGGAGGGATGTGTCTGGCTGTACCCCAGGGAGGGGCAGGGCATGCTGTAGACTCTGCACTCGATGGAAGGTTGGTTTAGCTGGCTGCAGGGGAGGCTGTCTTTGCACAGAGTCTTCCCAGGAGTCCAGCCATCTGCAGCAGAGAGTTCACCCCTTCAGCCACCCTCATGTGGGTGTAGCCGATCTCCTGTAAAGAGCAAGGGAGACAGCTGTCTGCAGCCATGCTATACAGTGTAGCAACCCGCTCTCGACACCTCTCTGAAGCAAAGCTGGGCTTGGACTGGATAAAGGCACTTCTTCCCTTATTCATTACTTCTTCATTTCATTCTTCTTGCGGCACAGTGACTTGTTTTTCTATGATGCACACACAATTATTCAAATCATGATTCTAATTCTCAGTATCACATCCTTTCTTCTATTTTAGCATCTATAATTAGACTTCCCTTTATAACTGAAGGTTGTATATTTTAAAAGGTTGCCAATTACTAGTTTTGTAACCTGCAATTTTTTTTTTTTTTATTTCACAAAAAACCTTGATAATATTAAGCCCAATGTTCTTTATTCCTTGCAATAACTGTCTGAACAGTGAAATGCAGGCCCTGCAGTTTAATGGCGCTGTTCCCTCACCTTGATGAACTCCAGTTTAAGGTATTCGGGCATCTGGAAGGTTTTGCAAACTCTGAAAATGTTTCCGATGATATCTTCGGGGGAGTAACCCAGCTTCCAAAGATGGGCAAGAATCTGCGGAGGGGGAGGTGGGGGTGTATTAATAATCAGATTGCCCCACCATTACAAACCTTCCAGAAACAAAACAAAAACAAGCAGTTATGCTTAGCCCTCTCTGTTTGGGCTGGTGTTCTTCTGTTAATTGTACTGGAAATACTCATGCCGTCAATATTCAGCATGGGCTTATACAGTGGGGGGGGGGGGGGGGGAACTTGAATGTACAAAATATGGTCCTGTTTTTCAGTTTTCATTTTTTGGAGCTTATTTTTATCTTTTTTTTTTCCCAGGACTTTTGCTTTTTATATACTGTATGAAATTGTTTCCAGTTACTTTCAGTTTTTTCTGACTCAATATGTATAGTAACACGACAGTACTTGCACAATTCAATTGTACCTTCTTTCCTTTGCTGTCTTACACAACGAAATCCTTATGGTCACGGGCATATTCTAAGTATTGTAAATACTCCCTATCAGACTGTAATATAGCTTTAACTCTCACAGGCAAGAACAATGCTCTGTTTCTAAATGTAATCTCGTTTTAAATCTCGCAAGCGTGTACAATCCTCCAATAGAAATGTAGGAATTTGCTGCCAATCAGTAGCTGGGGTGGGTTTAAAGTATTCAGAACGAATCAATGTGAGACACAAATCAGGGAGGAGGGACATTGCCCAACTGCACTGGGAACGTGTTTTTTTTTTTTTTTAGGTTATTTAATTATTTTTTTCCCCACAGGGAAAGGGGTCAATGTGAATTGAGTAGCCATTGCCAGTGTTTTTCCGGTGTTTGTAGGATACACACTGATTACATTTTTTCTGTATCGGGGGCGTTTTATTGGTTAAAACCAAAAATCAGAAGCCCTAAATATAAGCAATGAGAATGCTGTGCTGGGATGGAAATAAACTCCTATTGTATCACAGGTTGAGCAATTTTACTTTCCAGGTTTAACTTTGGGCTGGTTACCTACAGCCCGTGTATACACAGGCTCCATGTAAAATCTGGTATGGCTTAAACTGCAATGCAGTGGGAGTCTAATTTCCGCCGTTGACACCAATGAGATGATTACTGTATCCAGTAGTTAGATTCCCCTCCCCAATCCCAATATACAAGAACAGCCCCAGCTCTAATTGAAACCCTCACCTTGTAAGCCTCGTCGATATTAGCATTCACACAGTGTTGAATCATCTCTTTCACGAGTAGGGGGTGAGGCTCATCACAGACCTAAATAAAATACAAATGGGAGTGCTTCCATCACTGTCTGGTGCTTGCAAAATACCAGCCAGCCCCTCTTTCGCTGTTCACTACAGGGACTACTACTAATAATAAATAGAACAATGCTACAAACTTACCTTAAACACATTGTCACTGTTGACATAGCCAAATCCAGAATTTGTAGACTGCAAATTGTTCAATGCCTGTTTAAAGAGACAGATAACAGCATGATGATGTGCGTACTACTACTAATCCCTGCAGGTCTACCTGATTTTATACCGTCTTACTCTTGGATTTCCTACTGTGCAATGCTCTTGTGATAATGCCACTGGCAGAGCTGGTATAAACTATGAACCTTATGTAAAAGTTATTCTTACAACCACAAAAAAACACAGCAATTATTTTAGCTTTTTCTTAGAATAAGGAGTAGGTCAGTCTAAACTGATTTTCAATTTAAAAACATCAACTCCTACCGAATTAAAAATATTACAGCATAAGTTTCTGCCAACATCATGTGAACATTGTGTTTTTGTGACTCACGGTTGTGTATTGTATCATTGATGATTGCAATGTGCCAGCATCGCTGGGACGGCTTTGAAAATTGTTTTTTCTCATCTCTATCCCAGTTAGTTAAAGATAAATAAAACACACACAAACAGACAGTAGTCCTAGCCCCACTGGCTTACCTGTCTCATGTCCCCCTGTGCTGTGAAGATAACGGCCTCCAGCCCATCATCAGTGCTCTGCACCTTCTCCTTCTCTACAACCTCCATGAGCCGGGCCAGGACCTGCGCGTCTGTCAGCTTGGTGTAGCGCAGCACTGCGCAGCGGGACTGGATTGGCTCTGAAAAGGCACAGGAGGGTTTTCACGCAGATCAAACAATCTCTGTGGTAAGGGATTAAGCGACGGCAACGAAGAGAGCACTAGCCTGACCCCTCTTCACACCGGGGGTAAATGATACACACGGTTGCAATACAACACTTATCAAGACATGCAAGTTGATGCGCATCACATGTGATGGTCCTGTCGGTCAGGTTTGTTTGATGTGCAAGGGAGATAAAAATCATTATTAACAACTAAAGGCAAAACTTAAAACTACAGAGTTATAAAGCAATGCTGTTTCTCACAAGGTATCTGTAAGGTGCACTCTGCATGACTCTTACCTATGATCTTGTCCGAGGCATTACAGGCTAATGCAAAGCGGGTTGTTTTAGAGTAGATCTCCATTGTTCTCCTGAGGGCTTGCTGGGCTCCATCTGTCATGCTAAAACCACAAGAGTGGCACAGTGCAGAAGAGAGAGGAAGTAGTCAGTCATTTTAATACAAGCGGTTTGAGACAAAGGGCCCCGTTGTGAAACCCCCACCCCCTATCTTTCTCTTTGCAACTGCTTCAAAACAGAACCCTTGAGGTAGCTACTAATTAGAATGTGTTTTCAACACTGCAGTGCCCTCTAGTGTTTATAATGCTCATATTCTCCTGGTTTTAACACCCCAAAAGACAAAATCTTTAATCTTTGTTAATTGTTCTTATTTATCTTACAAATTGTGAAAACTTCTGCTTTTATGAGCGCCAGGACATATGATTACTGCACAACCTTTTCTTTGTGATAGGGATACAGCACGTGCAAGGTTAAACTCAAGACGGCCATTAAAGCTCGTCTTACTAGAATGCATCTGAAACAGAGCACAAGAGCCCTTACCTGTCCGCTTCATCCAGGATGATGATCTTGTGTCGCCCTTTTGGCAGCGTCACCTTCTGCTGGGCAAACATCTTGATTTTGTTTCTTACAACGTCAATACCTCTGTAAAAACAAGGCAGAGGAATTCTACTCAACACCAAAAGAACAAAGCCCCTCCATGGGAACTCATCCCTTTCAACTCGGTCCAACAGGCGAGTTTGAAAACTACACATAGCAGTAAGGGTGCAGTTTACATGGGGATAGCAGGGGGCAGTCTGTGCACTGGATCTTAAAAGAGGGCCGTTTAATGAGGACCACTGGCTTATTAGATCGGTAAGTGAGTAACTATCTGCCAGTTCATCCAGACTGAAATACCCAGAGACAAGAGAGGTGATCACCTGTCATTGGAGGCATTGAGTTCCAGAACCGCATCCTTCATGGCAGGACCCAGCAGCGCCCGGGCCAGACACAAGATACTGGTCGTCTTACCAGTGCCTGGAGGACCCTGAGAAACACACAGCCCTGGTCAGCTAATCAGCAAACGGAAAAGCGCAGGTTTAAAACAGCCTGGTCTAAATTAAATCAATGATACACTCACAGTTTTAAAAACACCCAAACTTGACACACGCAAATAAATCTGAAGAAATACGGCTGTTCCTCAGGTTAACAAACAGTCTAAAAGACAAAACTACAGGTGGGTGCTGTGAGAATGCTGTTTTGCTAATGAGAGGCGATTATAGTGTGGTTATCACAGGATACCATTATTCTTCAGGCAGCTTGTCGTACAAATGCTGATAGTCTGGTAGTAAATACTTACTGCAATGATAATGTTAGGTACATTGCCTTCTCTTGCAAACACCTACAAACAAAACAAGTTCAGCTCTTAGTATTGAAATGATCATCATTATCGTATAATTATATTCAACACTATTGGAGAAGACGGTGGTTTTGGTACCTACCGCTAGCCTGCTGACTGTCTCTTCATTCCCCACTATTTCGTTCAGCTTTAATGGTCTATATTTTTCCACCCTATAGGAAACATACAATTAAAGGCTGTAGTTAAAAACGGTGTATGGTTCAGTTTTATTAACACGGCACATATTAATCGTAACAAAAACACAAATGCAGGTTAACTGCTGTTTAAATGACATACACTGCATACAGAGTACAGGCACACATATATCATTCTTTCATTTAAAGTGTTGCAAGAGCATGCCTGTGGCTCTCAAACATTGGGACATGTAAACAAACTGGACAGGCAGTACAGCCTGCTTTTAAATACAGATTTAAGGCACAGGTGGCTAAAATACAGAGGATGTAGTAAACAGACTCCAATAAAATACCACATTTAATTTAAAGTCTAGCAGACACGCCTGTAGCTTTATATTAAATGCACGTTTTTTCAAGTTGTGCAAGAGGTACAGACGCATATGAAGAAGCACAGTTCCGTTAACGCTAAGCTTTACACACAGCTCATATAAAATTTACCAATACAGGAATAATTGCATACCGTAGTTTAAAATAGCGAATTGTCCCTAAAAACAACGTAGCCACATGAGCACTGTCTACTTACAATATATAAATGTATTACTTCCAAAATATTAATATTTACTATTGCAACCAAGACTTAAAATTAAATAAACAACTGAATATTGAAAACACCGTATTAAAGAATAGGACACCAGTTACTTTTAAAATGTTGTGTTTATACAGTGACCTAGCATGCGCACATGCCAGTAAGCAGACAGCTCTCTCGCCTCACCATGGCATTTCATATGCGCCGCTCGTCCCTTTCCCGGCCGCCGAGCTTGCCGTGTCCTTCTTTGGCTGCCTCTCCTCCGTCTCGCTGGCACCAGTCTCTTTCATTTCCACCTCCATGATGCAGACTGACTTTTGAGAAGTGACTAATAAAACCCGCCCGCCAGCAGTCTGTCAGTTTCCCGCCACGACCAAGCCTGGGATTCGGGAACCGAACATCAACACACGCGGTGACGTCGTGCACACGCGGGCAGGGGGGGACGTGCACAGCACCAGACCGTACAGTTACATTCGGAACAGTTTCGAAATGCGTGACGTCATGTTACAGTCGAAAATCATCGCTTTTTTAACGGAAAATAAAACAAACACCGTCAAATATCACTGTTGTGATTATTAGGTATATTTACCTGAGCATTTATAATGCAGAAGGATTGTGCTGCAGTGAGTAGTATTCAATTACTACTGAAACTGCGAAGTTCATGAGCAGCACACTACTAGGCTTCCATGATATTCAATTGGCCAAGCTGTTTTTTCATGCACTGAATTTGATTGTATGTGTTAGGAAGGGTGTACTGGTCATATTTTTTAAATACTAACAACCGTCTAAATGCCATTGTCCCCTCCATTACAACTATATACAGTACTGTGCAAAAGTTTTAGGCAGGTGTGAAAACATGCTGTAAAGTAAGAATGCTTTCAAAAATAGACATGTTAATAGATTATATTTATCAATTAACTAAATGCAAAGTGAGTGAACAGAAGAAAAATCTACATCAAATCCATATTTGGTGTGACCACCCTTTGCCTTCAAAACAGCATCAATTCTTCTAGGTACACTTGCACAAGTCAGGGATTTTGTAGGCATATAGTCAGGTGTATGATTAAACAATTATACCAAACAGGTGCTAATGATCATCAATTCAATATGTAGGTTGAAACATAATCATTAACTGAAACAGAAACAGCTGTGTAGGAGGAATAAAACTGGGTGAGGAACAGCCTAACTCAGCTAACAAGGTGAGGTTGCTGAAGACAGTTTACTGTCAAAAGTCATACACCATGGCAAGACTGAGCACAGCAACAAGACACAAGGTAGTTATACTGCATCAGCAAGGTCTCTCCCAGGCAGAAATTTCAAGGCAGACAGGGGTTTCCAGATGTGCTGTCCAAGCTCTTTTGAAGAAGCACAAAGAAATGGGCAACGTTGAGGACCGTAGACGCAGTGGTCGGCCAAGGAAACTTACTGCAGCAGATGAAAGACACATCATGCTTACTTCCCTTTGCAATCGGAAGATGTCCAGCAGTGCCATCAGCTCAGAATTGGCAGAAAACAGTGGGACTCTGGTACACCCATCTACTGTCCGGAGACGTCTGGTCAGAAGTGGCCTTCATGGAAGACTTGCGGCCGAAAAGCCATACCTCCGACGTGGAAACAAGGCCAAGCGACTCAACTATGCACGAAAACACAGGAACTGGGGTGCAGAAAAATGGCAGCAGGTGCTCTGGACTGATGAGTCAAAATTTGAAATATTTGGCTGTAGCAGGAAGGCAGTTTGTTCGTCGAAGGGCTGGAGAATGAGTGTCTGCAGGCAACAGTGAAGCATGGTGGAGGTTCCTTGCAAGTTTGGGGCTGCATTTCTGCAAATGGAGTTGGGGATTTGGTCAGAATTAATGGTCTCCTCAATGCTGAGAAGTACAGGCAGATACTTATCCATCATGCAATACCATCAGCATGACAACGACCCCAAACATACAGCGAAAGTCATTAAGAACTATCTTCAGCGTAAAGAAGAACAAGGAGTCCTGGAAGTGATGGTATGGCCCCCACAGAGCCCTGATCTTAACATCATCGAGTCTGTCTGGGATTACATGAAGAGAGAGAAGCAACTGAGGCTGCCTAAATCCACAGAAGAACTGTGGTTAGTTCTCCAAGATGTTTGGGCCAACCTACCTGCTGAGTTCCTTCAAAAACTGTGTGCAAGTGTACCTAGAAGAATTGATGCTGTTTTGAAGGCAAAGGGTGGTCACACCAAATATTGATTTGATGTAGATTTTTCTTCTGTTCACTCACTTTGCATTTTGTTAATTGATAAATATAAACTATTAACATGTCTATTTTTGAAAGCATTCTTACTTTACAGCATTTTTTCACACCCGCCTAAAACTTTTGCACAGTAGTGTGTGTGTGTGTGTGTGTGTGTGTGTGTGTGTGTGTGTATATATATATATATATATATATATATATATATATATATATTCATTTGTATGTCGTGATAGTTACGGAGTTCATTTCTATAACTCGAAACTTTACCGTGCAAAATAATGTTGTCTTCCAATAAAAAGTGTCGAGACCCCTAGATGTCGCTGACTTGCACATTAGAAGATATTAAGCGCGTTCCCAACGGGCGCGCTCGCGCTCGCCCGCCTATGGCCGAGAAGTGGTATCTACGTGCGCGCTCCTATGGCTCAGAAGTGGTATCTACGTGCGCGCTCCTATGGCTCAGAAGTGGTATCTACGTGCGCGCTCCTATCGCACACAATAATGTCTCGTTGCGAGTAGCGATCGACCAGGGTGAGCGTGTCATTTGTTTCTTTGCTTCCTGTATTTTTGGTTGTCAGCTTAAACAAAGCGTCTCGTAACGCTTATGTGAGTTTTAGATAACCCCGGGTCTACTTAGTTTAGATAAGCTACACTCACGCCGTTGACGATCTTCACTGGACGGTAAAAACATTGAATTGCTATTTTTCTTTTTCATATATTTGTGATTGTTTTGAATTGTCCGTACACTGTTGCTGGGAGTTCCCGGTAATGTGTTGACCCAGTCAGGTTAGTTTGACAGGTGTTCCGATGTCTGAGGGCAGGAATCTAAATGTTTTTGTTACTTTTTAGGAAGCTCAATGCTAACTTACAGTATTTCTGAAGATCTAGCTAGTAAAGTATGTGTGACACGAATTCACCAACCTGAAGCATACTTAATAAAAAGTACTGATCGAAGTGTATTTTCTATATTTGTAGATGCAATTACTAGGACCTATCGACTGTTTTAGCAGATATAGCGTATACAAATACACTACCTATGTACCTCAATTGAAAATATATTGTCGTTTAACTTCAGTGATGTTTCTCTGGCACCTTTTATATCGGCATCAACAGATGGGTTAGTCTGAAAGTTACAGGTTTGGGATAGTTACTTCGACCTCTGAACAGTAGAATCTACAAGTGCACTAAAGATTCGTGACTATGATGAGACTCTGCCGAGTGAGTGATGATGAACGCATTGTACCCATCAGAAATGCACGCTGTGCACGATCTCGCTAGCGCGGCTCTTTATTTCATTCAAGTGTGTATCTTCTTTAGTCTGAACGTTATTAGGCTTTTGTTATTCCATTAACGCGAGTAGTGTTTGCCTAGGCACAGTAAAGGCGTGTTTTCACACGCAGCGGCTACAACCTCAATGTCACGTTTTCAGGTTTGAAGTGCTTGGGTAGAATAGTTCTATAGAAATGTTTCACGCGTATATTAAAATATATTACAGAACTCCGCAATTCAAGTGGCTAAATCAGCTGACACCATTCCAGAATACTTGCCAGCATTATTTCCCCACAAACCCATATTGCATATCAGCCTGTATGAATTTGTTCATGCATGTAATTAAATACTAAGCACATTGAGACCAAAGCCTCATTCACAATAGTGTCCTGGCAGTAGAACTAATAGTAGACAGCGGTATAGTTACACGTCATGTGTATTGGAATATATTTAATCCTGGTCATTTGTCATGTGACTCTGTGCAGTTGAAGAAGATGACTTATTCAGGTCTGGCATGATGGTGACTGGAGACTGGGACATAATCAAATCTACTGTTGATTTCCATCAGCAGCTGGCACAGTTAGGGTTGTGGTTGCTGGTAGAAATCGGTCTCTCCACTGGCATCAGTTGGACCATTTTGTTCATCTTGAATTGCCCCATAATACACTAGTGTATTTGGACACAGATTATTTCAAGTCTAGGATAATTTACAAACACGCGGGCTCGTGCAGGGTCTTTTATTCTTTATCCGGTGTCTACCGCAGTACTTTTACACACACTCTCAATCTAACGGAAATAAAGTGATTTCCATTACATGAGAGTAGATGTCTCGCCAGGATAAGCACCAACTAAGACGTAGCTTTACAGTAAAACTAATGTGATCCATCTGCGTCTCCATCCATTTGCGCTTCCTTCCATCTGATGATGTAGATATCCTTCTGTCTGGTGTTGATGGCTGTAGTGCTGGCTCCAGGGATCAGCTTATTTGAAGATAAATCCCATCCAAGTTTCAGCGTCCTCTCGTCTTGTTTTGAAATAAACACCTGCTTCTGAATGTACAGCTAAGTGCCATGTGCCACACCTCTCTGTGACACTGAAAATGAAATCTAAAACCCCTTCTGTGTTCATGAAGATATTTGCATGTGTGAGATATCTTGACAACTTCAGTTCCATGCCTAGCGCATAAGCCCATAACTGGTGGCAATATTTGGATAAGATAATCTATTCACTGTACAGTACTGTACTTGCACTGATCATTTCAGTATACAAACGTGGCTCACGAGTATTGGTGCAATAAATCAGAAGCACTCCAGGAGTTTGAATATGTAACTCCCAACATTAGCTGTGAATAAATGCTCAAATAACTGCTTCTCCTAGCACTAAGCAGGCCTTGTTGGCTGTCCAGTTTACATTATGCATCTTGATGTTAGGTAATGAATATCGGATCCAATACCAAAAAAAAAAGTGACTAAATGTTATTGTACAACTGTTCTAAAACAACACCTAACATTGTATTGCCTTGTATTGCGTTCTAGATGTAAATTATGGTTGGAAACGACAAATAATTCTTGCCTGAGGAGCAGCTTGGGGTTTGATGCAGCAAATTTGCCTCAAACTAGGTCTCCTGGAACCAGGTTTCAAGCCACTGTTCCTAAAAAAGTGGCTTTGTGTTCCTCAGCTTTACCCCTACAGCCTCATTAGATTTAATCAGAAGGGGGTTATGAAGTTAGACAGCTTACTTGCCAGATAACACACTATCCGGATTTAAGAGGCTTATTATACAGTGTCAGTCACAGTGTTTCAGCTGCAGGGTGCAAAGAGTCACTCAGTGTACTGAAAACAAACCAAAGCTCAGTTAAACAGGACAAGAGAGTGCATGTAAACACTACCCCAGATAGGGGAACGAGTGCTTTAATTATGTTGCTAGGCATACGTTTGCAAACGAAACACTGACACTGTAATTATTATTAGTGTAGTAAACCAAGGGAGAGATGTACTAAGATGGGCCAGTCGCAGCGCAAACATACAGCAAATTTGCATTTTCGTTACGACAATTCGCAAAGTGTACATTTTGTCGTATGACCTGACCTGAACACCCCCTGCATGCCGTTCAGTCCCGGGCCTCTCTCAGGCTGACAATTGTGCCGAAAAGGGCGATGGGTTTGTGTGAGGGTTGTGCGCCCCAAGTTAGCAGAGGAGCGCTGCCCTGTTGATTTGGACTTTGTGCAGACAGGGCCAGTGTGCTGACATTAAACGTGGTTTAACTTTTAACTAGCTGGAAGCACTGCATGCACACCTCGACCTTATATGTGATTTCCTTGTTCTGCAAGATTGATTTATTTCACCACAGCACTACATTATAAGTGAACTTCCTGTGCAACAGGCATTAGGACCCCTATAGTGCATCACAATTGCTGTGTCGTAATACATTCTGCAAAGGAAGTGCTCTTCTACTGTAGTGTCAGGGCAGGGTAATGGGGTAGTCTTTACCATACAGCTATAATGGTGTGCAGTGCAGAGTCCATGCAGTTAGTAAGTCTGGGCTGAGTGATACTGAGACACACTAATCTGCTTTCTGTCCAGCATTCAATGGATAACGTCAGGCTGTCTTTAGCCCAGGTGAATCATTATGCTCTACTGGACTCAGCAACAACAGCATTAGCTGAACAGAAGGGCAAAGTTTGCACAGAAGGTGAAATTTGCTTCATTTTACGGCAGGGTTATGATCACCCCCTTGCGGGATAAGTGGAGGCACCCGTGCAATATGCAGCCCTTTTATAGTACCGCAATTAACAATCTATTGAGAACAGTCCAAGGTGCATGGGTTGAGGGGGTGTGAAAGTGCAGGTGCTCAGAGTGCTGGAACAGGTTGAGGTGGGGTGGTAGTGCAGGGGCTCAGAGTGCTGGAACAGGTTGAGGTGGGGTGGTAGTGCAGGTGCTCAGAGTGCTGGAACAGGTTGAGGTGGGGTGGTAGTGCAGGGGCTCAGAGTGCTGGAACAGGTTGAGGTGGGGTGGTAGTGCAGGGGCTCAGAGTGCTGGAACAGGTTGAGGTGGGGTGGTAGTGCAGGGGCTCAGAGTTGAAGTGGGGTGGTAGTGCAGGGGTTCAGAGTGCTGGAAGCTCGTATTAAAACCTGGAATGGGTGAAACCGCTATGCAATAGGACTCTTATTTCCATCCCTGGATTTGGAATTTAGTTGTATTCTCACAGCTGAGAGAGAGTGTGCAGTCATGTTCGTTTATGAGTGTTGCTGGTTCAACAACACAATCCCCTCAAGCACAAACAGTCAAAGGTTGAATCTTGCCTGTAGCAAAGGCTGAACCACCACCATGTGCCATTATTAACGGCTCTGTTAATAACAGAGATCCTGATTCAGCACTGGCTCTATCGCTTCAAGGCCCTTCTTATTTAAATAGAAACCTCTCCACCTGCCTGCTACGTGGAGTACCTTCCCATCAATGAGAGCCACTGAAGGGAAACTACAGCACAATACTGTTGTGATCGGGGGGGGGGGGTCGTCTTTGCCGATACCAGATGTTCTGGGAGCCCCGATGACGACAGACTCTCTAACACAGTCTGCAAGTCAAGACAAGGCTTTGTGAGTTTGGGATGAAAAGGGGGAGGGAGCGGTTGACTGAATCAAATAGATGAGTGTCATGAAGTCACTGCTGCCCTTTAGAGTTTAAAAGGTCACGCTGGTGTTACATTTTGTAATGTAGCTAATTACTAAACTGGATCGTGTCATTGTAAACGTCAACATATTTCAAGGCTCTACATTAAACTCATACTTCTTGTCTACAGTGTTTTTAGGTTTTCAGGATTTTAGCAATGCTTTGTTATTGTTTCACAGTTGTTGTTGCATCATTGCACTAAAAGTGTCAACATGACCTCAGCAATGCTGAACAAAGTTTAAGTGATTGGCTTCCTTCCTAACTGCTGGCCATGTAAGGCATGGTTCGCAGTCTGTGGAAATGTAGTAAAAACACTCAGGACAGCTATAGTGTGTCCCATAATCAGACACCACGGCTATGATGGTTAATATTGGTTGTCTTGATTTTCAAGTGGAGATCCAAAGTCATGTGATTGATACAGCAGTGTGTAAATGTGTTAGAACACCCCATAGCTTCTGTAGTTTTGATTTATTGTGCATATGAAATCAAACCACTGGAACTGGAAATCTTGGAAATAGTCAAAGTGGTCTGATTGAATTTTCTTTAAATAGGCCACCCATGGAATGTATTTAAAATACTGTAGTAAGAGAAAAGGAACACACAGCCCCAAATGGTCAAATGCATTACACTTTTTAAAAGGTTTTTAAGATGCCCAAAGTATATACACACAATACTCCATTCGTGTTTATCCATTTTCAGTTCCATTTGACTGATGTACAGTGTTTTTGGTGCCATTTTGCAGGTTAAAGGGGATGCGTTATAATGTATAATCTGAGTTTCCTTTAAGAGGCTCTATGAGAAAAGCAATTGGTCCTTTACAAGTCTTTACCTCACCTCTACATGGAGCTCTGCTTTCACATGACCCAGAGATGTAGATCTGGCTTCAAATGTTACTGAATCATTTTAAAACCAGGTGTGCCTCCAAGCAGCATCACCTGTAATCTGACTCTGAACTCTTCATGACTATTCAAACTGAAATTTCTGCGGGCGAGAACATCAGACAATTACTGTGAAACGAAGTGACATTTTTGACTTTACATGCGTTCAGCAGAAGCCTTGCTCTGATGTTAAAAACACAGGTCTTTTTGATAGCTCTGTAGCACAGGCACGTCAGGCTGAGCCAATGGATTGGTTACGTTGACCTAAGAAGAACAGAGGACTCTTTGTCCCTCTTTTGTCCATTGCTTTTCAGACTGTGCATTTATTGCAGAAGCTTCCATTGTCACTGCAGAGTTGTGCTCTGTTGTGAATGGGTTTACAGTAGCCCTGCAGCTGTGCTTGTTTGGGCAGTGTACACAAGGAGGCTCGTTTAGGCTGTCCATGAGGCTTGTGGATCGGGTCACCCAATGAAGCTGGCACAGCCACTCGAGTGGAGAGACTCTTGTGTTTTACTGCAGTACTAGAATGTTTTTAAAGGATTTAAAAAAGAAAACCTATTTTCTTAAGCAAAACAACTTGCAATTCCCTTATGTTTTTGGCTTTGACTCTACTGTGTCAGGGCTGGTTAAGCTAGGCTACAATGCTGGTTAGGTGTGGCAGATAAACGGTTTGGCTATGTGGGAGTCGGTAGATGCAGTCATCTGATTTGGATGACCAGTCGAGTTTAACACAGTATTCTGGGAAATGACATCATTCTCTTTGGAAAGGTAAAAGAATGGATAGATTGTTATTGTTCTAAATGAAGCTCTGCAGTTCAGTCTGTATTACATGAGAAGGGATGAGTTCTGGGATCTCAGTGTGTGTGTCTCTGTCTACCATTTCTGTGCATAAATATAAAACCTGTTCATGTGACTGATCAGGTCAAATTTAAATTGAAAGTAAACTATAGTGCAACTGTTTCAAACTCTAAACCTTCAGATACAGGGGGCATGCAACTAGTGCACAGAGCCTGTATTGAAATGAACTGGAAGAGAAGCCATGCCTAAATGATCCACAGGTGTTGTACAGGCAGGAGGTCGTGACCTTGGAGACCACAGTGTGCTTCTAGAATAGCATCCTGGACTTTGTCTTGGAGTCTGTCCACTCTGAGGACTGTGCTCCCCTCGTACGCCCAACAGTCGCAGGTAACCCCTAATTCTACCGTGTGTACTGCTGATCTGGAACTCAGAATATGTTTGCATAACTTCATTTTGATCATGCAAAGCGTTTGATTCAGTAAAGCGTTTTTTACATTTTATTAAATACAACATGCATTCTAATTAACTTGTTGTTTTATTAAGCAGTACCTGTAAGCACAGCCGAATTAGAGCCCCACTGTAGTGTTATGCTATGGTAGGCATTTTCCCAGTGTATCTCAGTTTATCCTCATCAAGCTACAAACGTAATAGAATAGCACCCATTAGCGATAAGCCGGTGCGTTTTAAACCAATCTGCAAGTCTCCAGTCTCCCGGCTGGTGACTCTTTAATCTTTCTCTGCAAATAACCCTAATGGGACTCTCAAGGGTATGAGTTTATCCCATTACAGTCTCAGTCGCCGGGGGTTTGACAGCAGGCAAGGGTTTAGTATGACAGGCTACAGGAAAACACTTGAGAGAAGAGCAATGAAACAAGTGTAATGCTGTGAAGCCGGCAAGAACCGCCTTTGATACAAGTTTGTCTGATTGTAGAAACAAGCTGCCAAACCTGTAGCTGTAAAGGGCGTCCCTGCGAACCAGAGGAACGAGCTCTCATAGCATGTTGAAGCCGACACCCTGGGATCCTTCAAGAAGCTGCTTGATGAGATTCTGGGATCAATAAGCTACTAACAACCAAACGAGCAAGATGGGCCGAATGGCCTCTTCTCATTTGTAAACTTTCTTATGTTCTTCAATTTCATGCTGTTTTGTAAATATTTTCACCAAAATGTACTGTTCTGTTCGGTACCGCCTGCAAAAAAATATTTTTTAGGAAAGCATGCAGAGTCCCAAAATGTGTTGCATTTTATACAAAAATATAATTTCTTGGTATCATCTGGGTTATTGTCACTATACTTTCCCCTGCTTCTGCCTGCAGCAGCTGGAGGTTATTGATATTGATACAGGGCAGAAGAGTTATTGTTGAGTAGATTATTGCTAGTTTTATCTCGCTTCACTTGTTTTTCCTGTCTAGCTGTGAAAGCAGGAGAAGATCCAACACATAAATAAAACACATTTAGTGACCCTTGGGCTGTATTAAAAAAACAGAGCATGCCAGGAAATTACTTGAAGCCTTGTGCAATTACTGGCACGACTACATTTTTCTGTTAGTTCTAAACAAAATATATACAGCACGAAATATCCTTCTGGAAGTAGAACTAAAATTAATAATCTGCATGCAAGAGATGGGGTTTTATATAAAAAGAAGTATTGATAAATGTGTGGTTTCTCCTGCATCCAGAGCATCACATTGTGTGCTTTCCAGATACAAATGAATAAAACATGAAGCACAGGTATTTGTGATCGTCACTTTGATCATCTGGTGAAGAACTAATCACAAAGTACATTCAGGATTGTACCTCTATTTAAAGAGTCACTTGTCCAAGTGGAATGAAATTTGGTTAGGATATTGTCTGGCACAAGTTATTGAGAGTATCACAAAGGAGATGCATCATGCATGCCTGCCTTGCAGTACCCATACATGCACACTTACATTGTTCCTTGCATGTATACTAACAGTAGTCAATTGACTGGTGTGGATCAGCAGGCTGGTTTTGTGGGTGCGGAGCGAGGGGGGTTGGATCAGCAGTCTGGTTTTGTGGGTGCGGAGCGGGGGGGTTGGATCAGCAGGCTGGTTTTGTGGGTGCGGAGCGAGGGGGGTTGGATCAGCAGGCTGGTTTTGTGGGTGCGGAGCAGGGGGGTTGGATCAGCAGTCTGGTTTTGTGAGTGCGGAGCGAGGGGGGTTGGATCAGCAGGCTGGTTTTGTGGGTGCGGAGCGAGGGGGGTGTGGATCAGCAGTCTGGTTTTGTGGGTGTGGAGCGAGAGGGGTGTGGATCAGCAGTCTGGTTTTGTGGGTGCGGAGCGAGGGGATGTGGCTCTCGCTCCTCTAACGCTGTTCCGCTCTTGTTTTTCAGCAGGCTCCTCGATGTGGGCCTCCTGCTGTAACTGGCTGTGTCTGGACACGCAGCCTGTGGAGGAGGAAAGGGGGCGCAGCCAGCGGCAGGCCTACACCAACTCGGGGTTCAGACCCTCGCCCCCACGCCCCGCTCCGGAGCACACCTGCAAGGCCTGCGGGAGCCACTTCAGCACCAGCTCCAGGAAGGTAGGCTTTGTCCATGTGAAGAGTTTTATCAGTAAGCAGTAAATTGACCAGTTTATTGAAATTTGCACTCATGCAGGATTGCATAAAAAGTTGCCCTCAGTTTGTGTTGTGTAACTGGCTCCACAGCTTTGTGCTGCAGGTCCCTGAGCAGTATGGGGGGGTTACACTTCTGGTTTGTCTGATTGTGGAAACACGTTGTTAATTGATTGTGGTTGTTAAGGGCGTCCCTGTGAACCTGAAGAATGAGATCTCATATTTCCTTCTGCTTTGTAAATGTACTGTACTGTACCGCCTGCAAAAATTTGTATTTTTAGAAAGCATGCAGAATCCCAAAATTATGCTACATGTTATATAAAAATATAGATTTCTTGGTATCATTTGGGTTACACATCTGGGTTATTGTCACTACACTTTTCCATTCCCTTCTGTGCACTCCTTGTTCGCTATCCAGTTTGTTTACGGTGGGTGGTTTCAGATGCTGGCGTACAATGCTGTTTGTCAGTCTGTGTCACGCTGTGGACTAAACTGGCATGTCCCTGCCTCTACCTGCAGCAGCAGGAGGTTATTGATATCTGGAATACAAGGCAATAAATGTGAAAATGGTTTTAAAAAGATTTTATCTTTAAAAAAAAAAAAAAAAAAGTAGTTATAATGCAGGTAATTTGGATAGCGCTAGAATACAGGAAAGGAATTTCCCTTTTTTTGTATTTTATATCTCTTTTATTAGTTATTTATTAGGTCTTTTACTTTCATGTATTATTTCCCTATATCTTCTATATTACTATATTAGAGAAGCACTCTGTGTAATTCTTTGCCTGGGCATGTGCCAGCCAAGCACTTTTTGTTTCTGAAAGGTTGGCAAAGTACCCTGTATATCTAACCAGGAAACTGAGTGTTGTGAGTCATAGTTAAAGTTTGTGTACAGAGCAAGAACACAAAGAGCAAATGAAGAAAAAACAAGGGCGTCCGACAAAACAGAACTCTTAATACACCAATCTGCCACGGATTGATCATTTAAAAATAAGGGTTTAAATACTTGTATATTGCTGTCCACCACTACAGAACTACTTGTTCTGAATATACACATATTAGAACTCTTCGTTCTGGAACTGTACCTGGACTGATGTATACAGTAGTGTGTTTTTGTCTTTTCCCTGTACTGTAACTGAGTTCTAAGGATTTTATATATGTTTACATATCTTTGTCAAGGGAAAGTGTGTTTGAAAGCAAACAGTGGAGGTATAGGCTTGGCATGCAGGGTTGCCAGATGCTACTCATAAAATCCTCATGAAATGTATTTCTTATGTTTGATAGGTGATTCTGTCTGCGTTTGTATAATGTAGTACCCGTCTCTCCTACATATTTAATTTTATTACATTTTTGGCAAAATATACCATAAACAAGGTTGCTAGTTTTGCATGAGGGATTTTTGAAGTATTTATTTTCTCTATTTGGGATTTCAATTTTATCTTTTCAAATCTTTACAAATATATTTGCATACCTTACATGTGTAATATATTAATATATTATATATATATATATATATATATATATATATATATATATATATATATATATATATGTATTGATGTAAACATGAGATGAATTCAATGTTCTTGATTAAATTGACATCATTTTGGTACAGTGTACTTCAATTAAATGAATACTGGATTACTCAGTACAGTATAATAATCTGGTTATATATATAGTGCTGAAATTGTTTTAAGGTTACGTGAAAGTTCAATAAACTGACTAAACTGGCTCTCAATCATGCGTACCACCCCTTGAGGACTTGAATACCAGTAATGACGACTGAATTTCTCCAGTCACTAAAGTTCATAGAAAGGATTAGTCACTAGTGATACAAAAATGGTGCAAAGTACTGTACACACCTCCCCTCCCATCAGCTAGATCAACCACTTTACAAGCATGGAAGCAGGGCAGCTCATTCTGTCAATGGAGGGGGTGGGAAATCAAGAGAACTATTAGAATGTTGTTTTGTTGTGACATACCAAAGCAAACATTTCAATAGAACAATGGAAAGGAATCACTGTTATCGTGGCACACTGGGTGCATTCAGGCATGCGTCAAACACAAAACATAAATTACATGAGCCACAAAGAGCTGGCACTGCAGATCAAATGCAAAGAAGAAGTTCAACGAGAATGTCCTACACATCGCCCACATTACACATTAATAGTTCAGGGTGGGGCTGGTGTGTATAAAAGCTGACTTCTTCACTCTCATTTCTATGAGAGGATTTTTCATTTAAGACTTGACACAAAGTTAGGTAATGTCAAATCAAGATTTAAAACGATTTAATCAAAGTGAGAAATCACCCGAACTCATTTTGCATAGATTAGAAAAGATGAACAAGCAAATAAACCAGGCAAAACAATTCTGAACCTTCCCCTTCCATGTTTGTAGTCCTGCAAGCTGATTTGTTTTCTCTCTCTGTCTCCCCCTGCTGGCAGCACGTGTGCATGGACTGTAAGAAGAGTTTCTGTGCAAGCTGCTCGGTGCAGCCTGCCCTGAGTCCCCGCATGTGCCTCAGCTGCCAGCGGTGCTGCGGCACAGCGTTCTTGCGCACCGAGCTCATGAAGCTCAAGGTGAAGGAGCTGCGAGACTACCTGCACCTGCACGAGGTCTCCACAGAGCTGTGCCGCGAGAAGGAGGACCTGGTGGAGCTGGTCCTGGGGCAGCACACTCCGCCCGCCAGCCAGGGGCCCAACCCCCCTGCCACCGGGGCCACGCAGGCCACCTCCCAGGGGGGCCCCTCCCCTCACACAGAACCTGCTGCGGAGCCACTTGCTGAGGAAGGCCAGCAGGTAGGCTGCCCCCTTTCCTCTCCTACTGTGTTCATGAAATGTTACCTCGTGCATCGTTATACCCAAGGGAGGGATGCTGTGTGCCATACTAACCGTTTTCTGTACTGCAATTCATTATCCTGTGACCCGAGTATCCTAATGCGGGGCTGTGTAGTGGTGTCGGTAATTATGTCTGCAGTTTTTCAATAAAAAAACGAAACAAATACAAAACTGCAGACTTTAAATTTATTGGACTTTATAGTGTGGTTACCTAAGATATTTGGGTTTGCATGTGTGTCTGTCTCTTTGTCTGTCTTGTGTCTGTAATTCTGTTCACTTCTAAGCAAACCTGATATATGTCAGTTTTGGGTGGTACAGAAAATAAAATCCCTTTCCGCGACCTGGTAATGTGTAAACCAACGTGTTCCAAGACCTGCCAAGATAAATGTGTTCATCGTTATTCAGAAAAATACCCTTTTCCTGGTGTAGCAGAATCTAGCAAGTCTTCCGCTTGTTTGGGGAGGGATAGCCTTTCTATCTGATGTACTTACTTTGTTCACATTAGTTCCATTCTCTCCGCTTGCCTGCTTGCTTGCCCTGTCATGTATGTTTGTGTAGATCGGTTATATGCATTACACACTATATATACATTATCAAATACAAACTTCTTCCATGGTAGACCCTGTAGCCTCATTTTATTTCATAATATTTATTTCATCATAAACGGATTGCCCCAGTATCTCTGTATATTACTCTACTCCTAACCTATCTGTGTCTCTCACAGTCCTCTTCTGTATTGTAGTTTTTTGCATGATAAAAGGTTATGTTACCGTGTATTCATTTCCACCTGTGGGACTGACTTGCACAGTCCTGCTAGCTAGAGACTGCTGAATATTTTATGAGCAGAGCAGGGATCACGTTCTCATCCGGTCTGATACAGTGACTTGATCCGCACTAGCGTGTGAGCTGCACCCAGGGTGCTTGTTAACTCACTGTCAGTGTTGAATGTCGCTCTAGAACCTGGCTGCAGCGATTCCCCCCAGCCAAGAGGGGGAGACACCTGCCTCTGGGAGTGGTGCAGAGGCCCAGGAGCAGGAGGAGGGGGAGACACAGGTACGGCAGGGCAGAGAGTTTGCTCCTCCAGCACTTTTTTTCCCAGTAGCTCGATCACATGACACCCACAAGCTTTCATCTCCACAAGCTTTCATCTGTACTTTTATAATTCAGAATAATTCTTAGGCAGCATCCATGTCAACGGCTGTGTCTTCAAACATCTGTGTACTGAAATATATTTCTTGTCTGCGATGTCTCACTGATTTGTGAGCCTGGTTCCAAATTCACAAAAAGTAATAAGCACACCTTGTTCTGTCATCACTAAATTACAGTGGATTTTAACCAAGTCTCATAACCCTGGAACATCCTGGCCTAAGACTGCTGCATAGGGTTCTCCACGACATCTCTGTCAGTAAATACAGCGAGAACCTAAAGCAAAAATGAGTCTATAACATTCTCTATAACAGTGGTTCCCAAGCTTGGTCCTCTGTGTCTTCTTAAACAGTGAACTGTGAAACTGTAGAAGTAACTTGAAATCTGCAACTTGTTAGGAGCTGAGAACAATTAAAAAGGTCTAACTAAGCTAATTGTTAGTTCAGTTAAGGGTTTAGTTAAGTAATTGAGAGCTCTGTTGGAATGAAATCCAGCAGACACAGGGGGTCCCTGAGCACTGGTCTATAATATCAGAAATGACCCTAAAATTTTAAGCTGTACGGTGTGTTTAATATAGGAACAGGGATCTTACACAGCGTGTGTTTACCCCTTCCCTTTGATGCTTGCTGGACACATTGAAAACATGCTTGCTTTTACAGCAATGCAGTCTCTTTGTTTAGGGAATGTACAATGTTACACAACGCAACCATAAAATATAATGATAAAAAAATTGCAGCATATTGTCTTATAAACGAAGACCCTGAATAGCACTACCTCTGTTAACGCTGGCCCCCATGCAGAGTGCTAATGATGGGTGTGAAACCAGTCAGGAAAGTTTTTCATTTATTCAGCAATATGCTGTCTGGCCACTGTCTAGACCACTTCAGTAAATCCCAGGTGTTCTAGACCTAATGGGGCCAAGGAGCTGCTATGTACAGCTATTGCTAAAAGTTTAGCATCCCCCTATAGAATGAACTCATTTTGCTCCCTAAAGTCAAATGAAACCTGCTGAATAATGTAACAGTTAATATATTGAATTACACACCGCTTTGTAGTTTTCCATATAAACAAAAAACTGACAAATGTGACATTTCAAAATCTAACTTGAAATACTATACGACTATTATGCCTACTGGTAGACTCTTGCGATCTAATTTTGTAGTTTTTTTCATGACATGATGTTAAATAAAACATCTAAATTAAGTTCAAAAAGTTTTTTTTTTATGTCTCAATCCTAGAATTCTAGGTGATGCAAAACTTTTGGCCATAGCTGTACATCCTACATGCAGTTTAGTTTTTCTGTGCCAGACTTTGTAGTGGAGTGAGTCTTTAGTGAGCCTGGCTCTGTGTCTCCAAGCTTTCACACTGGGGTCCCTCTAGCCTTGCCTGAAGATCTTTCCTAACAGTGCTTCCTCTCGCTGCCTCCTGCTGTGAGCAAAATTATTTATAAACACAGATGCTATTATTTGGGTCAATAATCAACATGTGGATTTCTACCAAAGTTTGAACATCACATGACTGATCATTCTGTGTAAGTGATAGAAGTCCTTCTCAACCACAATCCTGTTTTTTTTATTGCTGTTTCAACAGTAGCTGTGGTTTCAGTTGTTCAGACAGCAAAATTGAGGTCAGAAATCTGTGAGAGACAGGCAGTGTAATGACTGTGCTCATACTGCTGGCCCCATGGTTTCTCTGAATTTTAATAATATTACAGAAAAAAACCAGACAGACAGACAGATGTTTGATAAAGGAGGTGATTTCTGCACATGCTGCTGAGTGTTCTGGGACCTGGTTCTGCAGGGTTACTTGGTGTCAATGCATCACAGCACAGTAACTGTCCCTTTGGACCGCATTTGTTTTATTTTAAGTTGTCTTGTGGACGACACACGGACAGCATGTTTAAAGAGAAAACCGCTTCAAATGACACTTCATTGGGTGTGGTGCTTTCTTATGATTTCTGAAATCATTTGGTATTATTATTATTATTATTTATTTCTTAGCAGACGCCCTTATCCAGGGCGACTTACAATTGTTACAAGATATCACATTATACATTATTTCACATTATACAGATATCACATTATTTTACATACAATTACCCATTTATACAGTTGGGTTTTTACTGGAGCAATCTAGGTAAAGTACCTTGCTCAAGGGTACAACAGCAGTGTCCCCCACTGGGGATTGAACCCACAACCCTCCGGTCAAGAGTCCAGAGCCTTAACCACTACTCCACACTGCTGCCCTGCCATTTGGTAGCTTTCTCCCCTACACTTAGCTGTCCAGCTTTTATCAAAAGTTAATACCAATTTTGTAGTTTCCTTACTCCGGGATGTACAAAAAAATAAGGCTCTGTACAAAATATTATTGAATCCTCTTTCCATAAACCAATAAAGGTGATACTCTTCGTAAGTGCCGCCTTCTAGTGCACAAAACATAAATCTGTGTAAAGTTTTAGCTTAGAATTTGATTGAGGGTTTTGCAGTTCTGGATCATAAGTAAATGTCTGTGTTGAGCCAGTTTGAAAGTGACCCGGGTGTTGCGCACTCGCCTCTCATCGCTCCTTTCCCAGTCCTCAGATACGGAGGAGCCCCTCCCCCCGGGCCGCCGCGCCTCGCTGTCCGATCTCAAGGAGCTGGAGGACATCGACGCTCTCACTGTGAGGCAGCTCAAGGAGATTCTGGCACGCAACTTCGTCAACTACAAGGGCTGCTGTGAGAAATGGGAGCTCATGGAAAGAGTGACCAGGCTTTACAATGAGCAGAAGGAGCTGCAGGACTTGGGTAAGTGTAAGACACAGAGCCACCGTCTAACTGTAACAAAAACAAAAGGCAGGCATGCATGCAGTTGTGTGTAAATGTATTAGAACGCCTCAAGATGTGCCATTTATATCCTTTATATACCTGCCTGCATGAAAACCTCTGGGTGTGAGAATTTCAATTTCCGCTCAGTAATCAGTGATAGAGGAACAATAGGCACTTGTGTGTGAAAATGTTAGACCACTTTGTGCTTTAATTTGGCATCTAGGAGGCTATGTGGTCCAGTGGTTAAAGAAAAGGGCTTGTAACCAGGAGGTCCCCGGTTCAAAACCCGGCTCACTCACTGACTCATTGTGTGACCCTGAGCAAGTCACTTAACCTCCTTGTGCTCTGTCTTTCGGGTGAGACGTAGTTGTAAGTGACTCTGCAGCTGATGCATAGTTCACACATCCTAGTCTCTGTAAGTCACCTTGGATAAAGGTGTCTGCTAAATAAATGATAAACAATTATTAATTTGGTATTTTCTTTCTATTTGGTTTGTTTTATTTTCAGTTGCAAGTAATGGAGCTAACCGAGGTAAGATTCAGTTGTATTTCTTTGAACACCACGGATTTATCAGTTTTTATTTGTATTTAAATTAACAAAATAATTTATTGTAATTTTAATATTAGTTTGTTAAAATCAAATAAATATTGCATTAAATAATTCAAATTGTATTACTTGTTTAGGCGTGCATCCTCAGCAGGGATACCCTGTGTCAGTATCTCTTTGTGAAACAGTGCCTAACACTATAGATATAGATATATGTACTTCAGACCTAATTTCCCTTCCCCTTCCCCAGACACAGCTGCCCCCCCTGGCTCGGAGGAGAACCTGTGTAAAATCTGCATGGACAGTCCCATAGACTGCGTCCTCCTGGAGTGTGGACACATGGTCACCTGCACCAAGTGTGGGAAGCGCATGAGCGAGTGCCCCATCTGTAGGCAGTACGTGGTCAGAGCAGTGCATGTCTTCAAGTCCTGATAGTCACAGGACAGCCGTGTCAGGACAGCCTTAATGGAACCAGGCACACCATCTCTCTGTCTCTCTATCTATCTATCTATCTATCTATCTATCTATCTATCTATCTATCTATCTATCTATCTTTGAAAACCAAAGGTTTCTCTTCTTTTACAACTGCTCCCATTGGAAAAGCACTGGGACTTGGAGAGAGTCTCCCTGTGATGCTTCATATCAGCAGGGATTGAAACTGCGATTCAGATCTCTGAATAATCCTTCTTCACGCCCCCAGAGTCTCACGTTTTAATGGAAGAGGAAACTCCCAGGCTGAAGTTGCAATCCACAATATCTTCATGGTTTTTTTAAAAAAAAATTTAATTATTTTTAGCTGAAAAGACACGTGTTCTCCCTGTCTTCCCTCAGTAGGGGAAGCCCAGGATCAGTTTGGTTTCAGGAGGAGAACTTTTGCAATAATGAGGTTTTTTTTTAAATAATTTTAAAGACCAGTTTTTGGTTAGGCTACGCAGGTATAACACAGAGGCTACCCTTTATTTTCTCTGTGTTACATCCTTCAATCAGGCATGGGATCTACCAGCTGGCCTAAGCCTGAAACATGTGCCTCGTCAAAGGCTCTTTAACATCACTAGCAGAGCTTTTACCATGTCCTAATTCAGTATCAGTAAAAGGGAACATGATCACTGAGGCCAGTCATCCCCTTAAACTCCACATTAGAATCCAATGATGGTTAGACATTTCTTTTTCCTTTTTAGTTTATTTGTATTCGTTATTTAAAGCAGTAGTCATGGCTTGTCGTGGTCACAATATATTCTGACTGCTATTCAGAGGGTGGTTTTAAAAAGATTTTGCTGAATGCTGGATCAGATACTAACCTGAGCATTTTATAGTGTTTACATGCTTAAGCACATAGTCTAACAGAATGTATTGCATACAGTGTGCCTTATAGCATGGAGATCGCTGACTGTGTTGATGTGTTACTCGCTGAGTTTGGGCGTTTCTGTGACACAGTACAGTAGAGATTTAAACTACAGAGGTCATACAGGAACAAAGCCCTCTCAGTGAGGAAGAACTACATACCGTTCCTGCGTATCAGCAAATACATCTAGATCATCTTGAATATTTAAAGCCAGACTGGTTTCTTACTCACTCAGGATACAACTCAAGAACTTTGTGTTCAAGTGTTTTATTTTGTTTTTATTTGTTTGTTTTGTATCTTTTTTTAAGAGAATGCTGCAAGTTAATAATCTACTGAACAGTGCTTCAGCTGGGCTTGCTTAGCAGGATTGGAATTTAAGGACATACCTAAACCAATTGGTATGTGCCCTTACTGGTTTCAGGGAACCAATCGGTGCCTATTTCTTAGCCATGCTGTCATTTAGGTCCCTGGCAATTCCAATGCAGTTAAAGGGGAAGCTTTAGATATCTTTTATAATAAAATCCTCCTTCTAGTAAGTGAATCTCTACTAAGGGGAAGCTTTAGATCTCTTTTATAATAAAATCCTCCTTCTAGTAAGTGAATCTCTACTAAGTTTTGCATTTTGCAACACTAAGCTCTAAATGCTCAATCGTGAAAATGAATTTGGTTGTATAGTTACAAATGTTTCGATATTTTTTCCATTCCCTTTCCAACCCAGCATCCTCTGTAGAGACTCCAAGTTTTCCTCATCGCACTCTCTGAATTGCATATGGATCCGTTGGTTTTTCGTAATTCAGCAATTACAATGCTCGCTGTGGTGAAGTTGGCTGTTATTAAACCAGGATGCCGAATGTAGTACAGATTGTGGCTGCAGTTCTCTGTATGCGGTGAGGTGGAGAGGAAACTCGACAGATGATACAAATTAGCTGCAATGGCTCAAATATATCATTTCATTTAGCAATGCTTTGCTAATTCATGGGAGACATTATAATATGGCAATTTAGGCTTGTGTCTGCATGGTTGGTGCAGACTGGGGCAGGAAATCTTGAACACATGGTGTTGAGTTGAGGTGGGCTGGACCCCCATGTGCCTCAATACAAATCTGGACTATCTTGCGTAGATAATTTTAATGCATTTTCATAGCAGAGGCTATTGGCTTCACGTAAGCTGCCTTCAAAGTAAATGCCCTGATGCTCGTATGGAGCGATCCAGCTTTTGTTTTTTAAACTGCTTTTCTTATATGAGGGTGTATGAAAATTCGAATGCTAAAAAATCGTCTGCAAACAATTTCATTTTGAGATGTATTCATTAAGAAAGAATATTGATTTATGAGATGTAAATGCTGACTTTGAGGAGTGTATATAATGTATATAGGGGGACACAGCACACACATGACTGGTGTTTGCTAACGTCATCCAGTTAACCGTGTTATTGAAAGGTTACACTGGAGCTGATAGGGAGTGTGTTCAGCCTGCTGTACCAATAATGCACAGATGTGGAGGTACTCCACTCGGGGAACCTGCAAGTTAATCCACCTTTACTTCTGCATACTTGTCTATCAGTAAAAATTCAGTCAGCAAAACGTCCAATGGATGGGTTGTTTCTGATGTTAAAAATCTCCACCATCTAATTACTGCTGGGGTGATAACACCATGTTCTTTTTCTGTATACTTGTATGTACAGATATTCATATAAAATACATGAAATCCAACACTGCGTAGTATTTCATTTCTTTAGAAACAGCAGCCTATGCTATATATGTTAACGTATACGAGATAAGCCACAGCTGGATTATTAGAGCATTTTACTGTACTGGAGAATCAGGGGTTGGCTTTTCAGTACAAGTACACTTCAGGAATTCATTTTGTAAAATGACAGACTTTTCCTTATACCATTAACCCATACATGTATATACAGTAAACAGTTTATTTCAAGTTTACAGCACTGTATACTGAACACCGATATAAAGGCATGGCTCCAGTCAGAAATCACACCAAGTGGGGGTCCCCGAGTGGCTCCTCCAGTTAAAGCACTGCCGCTGGGAGCGCAGGGTGAGTCACCCAGCTTGGACGCCGCTGGTTCATATCCAGACTGTGCAAAGAAGCTGAACTTTGCTGGGGACTCCGAAGGGGGCGTCACATTGGCTCTGACTCTCCCGGGGTGGGGGATGGGAAACCAGCAGGGATTCCTTCTCCTCATCGTGCAACAGCGAACCCTACTGGCCAGACATAGAGCACATTCAGAGTGGATTAGAGGCAGGGCTGGTCTCTGTTCTCCGGGGTTGGCAGCCCGCCCACCTCTGCTCTGGATTGATCAGTGTAAAAGCGATTCTGGCTTTAGGCTTGTGAGATCGGAGGACACTCACACACCCTCAGAACGTCTGTGCTGTGTGGGGACTCGCTGCGGTGAGGAGAAAAAACATAATTGGATATTCCAAATTGGGGAGAAAAATAAATACAAATAATAATTGGTCACTCAAAAAAAAAAAAAAAAAAATTAGTGTGCATAATAATGAAGTGCTAATTGAATATCTGCTTGTATCTAGAAATGCAGTGGTGTTTCTGCATGTGGCCGTGCTTTCCTTTGTATTCCTGTGTTGCAGGGAAGTGGAGTAAGCCTCCCCAATCCTTTGAAGGGATAATGCCTGTGAATTGAAGAAGCATGTGTACATCAAGTTTGATTAATTAATGAAAAAGGATGAGTGTCAGGCTCTATCTGATCCACAACAGGAACAATGCGTACAGCTATTTGGCTAATGCCTTCCTCTGTGTGTTTACATTGCATTATCTGGAATGTCTATATACATTTTACCAAGGAATTTCTCCCATGCTTGGATGTGGGTTGGCTGTTGTGTAAATGGGGACAGACAGGTTTGTCAATGTGTTCCAGTGGCTCTCAATAGTAAGTCTCTTCACCACTACACAAGTCTATGAAAGAGAAACTCTCTGCAAAACTGTTGAAACTATCCAGGGGCAGTCTTTCTGTAAACGTACTCTGTGCTGAAAGCATTAAAGCAAGTTTTATTTGTACATTTGTTTTAAATGTACTGACCGCACAAAATGAGAAATGATTCTCTCTTGAATGTAATAAAACAAGCTTTAATAGCTCTGAAGGGTAAACGATTAGGATACAAAGTGAACCTTTTTAAAAAAAGCATTTTAGGAGATGATTTGTGAGGACTCATTTTGATGGAGCCCAGGCCTTTTATTTGCCTCATGGGTAACAGTGGAAATTTCCAAATGGAAAATTTAGGAAAATGTGTTTTTTTTTTTTTAAACTTGAAAGCTCAGCTATGATTCCAAAATGTTTTGGTTTTTTTGTAGGATTTTGTAAGACGTGTAGAATAAACCTGATTAATGTTATTGTTTTGTCTAGATATTGCACTGCCATAGCCAGACTGACACATTGATATGCACGTGTGGATTGGTGATGTGATGTGTATATGACGGTATATATATTGTATTCTGCATTGTGCTTTTGTATTTGGGATGTTAATAGACTTTTACTGGGTTATCATGGAGATGGTCGTGTATATAGTTATTGGTTTCTACTGCTGTTGCAAAGGTTAAAGGCGGTGTGAATGGAGCTTGCCGTCTCTTTGTTAAACACTAGAACTAACAAACTAATAGAGCATTGTTCTAGCACTGCTAATTACAGGAAGAAATCGGTTCATTATTATGGGGCAAATGAAGAAAAAAATAAGAACAAACTGTCAACTTTGAAATAACTACTCGTGTAGACTTTTCTTGTACATATATTTTGGTTGTGCTTTTATAATAAAGAAAAAAAAAAGTTTGATTCAGAAAACTATTTGTCGGCGTCATATTTCCAGCGAAAATAATACAAATAAATACTGTTCTTTTTAAAGAGTTTTTAATTCTGTGACATGCCAAACAAAACCAATGCATGTTTAACCCCCTTTCTCCTTCATAAGCTGTCCTATCACCAGGGACAGGGTCTATAGGAGAGCTCCCTGCATACATACAAATGTGTTACATATTCTTATGTATCAATTAAATCGCTAACTTGAATGGCTCCTAATTGTGCCGTATCCTCTGCAATACAACATTTACTGTTGGTCTTTAAAATATAAGTCTAATTGTAAGTTTCTTGAAATGGGTGCAGAAATGACAGGATTTACAGGGTATTTAGAGAATTGAAGCATCAGACATTTCAAGGTTTTAAGGTTTTTTTCATAAAAGCCGATGCAGACCAGAGAGTGCGATGAACACAAGGGTTCTGGGAAATCCAGAGCAGAAGGGAAGAAATGCCTGTTCCAGATATTGATTTCTTTAATAGCTTGTGAGAGTTGTAGGAAAGGAAAATTGTGGTCAAGAACACAACAGACTGCGAGACACTTTGGTGGTGCTTCTGGAACTGAAAGAACACTAGTTTGAGTTGTGTTGTGTGCACCTGCAGCATCAGAACCAAACTGGACACGAGGCTGCAACTGTAGAGCTGCTCAGTCCTCTGTGTTAGTTCGGTCATTTCAATTTTCAACTGTCCAGTATGAAACACACATAACTGAAGCTAATGATAGTAGAAAGAAAGAGATTTTAATGTCAAAGACGACCCCCGGTGGAATAAAAGGGTATTTCAAGAAAAGACAGTAGTGGTAAGCAATTGGATTTCTGGATAAACCAGAAAGAATCCCATAACAAGACACAGGCTGAATGCAGGGACAGCCAGTATTAATCTGTTTCTACAGTAACCCACGGCAAATGAATAAAGTAGATTGCCCATTGATCTTCAGTCCTCCTAAATCAGTACCTGGTTTGTAGCCGTGAGGGTGACATTAACTCTAAAACATAGAACTTCAGATAAACAGTTTTGTTGAGTACATTTGTTTATTTATTTTATAAACAGGAATTGCATTTATTTACAATCCCTGGTGCTCAGTAACACAGACAGTTGCATGTACATTCAAAAAATGAATAATAATTATACTGAATAGATACCCTTTATCCCAGCTTAACCTACCCTATGCAATTCATTCTCTGTACACTTGAAGACAAGTATATCCCTATGCAATTCATTCTAAATACACTTGAAGACGTGTTTGTTTTATGCCCAGTACTTCCGTCACTTCTGTGTTAAGGATGCTGGCTCTGGCTCTGAGGCACGCTTGCCCGCGTGTGGCTGGGTGAGGATGAGCGGCAGTGTGTTGCCTCCTCTCTCGTGCCAGCAGGTGTCCAGGAGCGGGTACACCTTGCCCTGCAGCTCGGTCTGGAAGCTGTAGATGAAGCTCAGCTCCTGGGGGCTGTCTGCATTATAAAAGGTGAGCTCTCCCTTCTCGTAGTCCAGGAAGACTCCGATCTTGGCGGGCCGCGACGCCAAGGGCAGGGCGGTGCGGTGGCTGGCGAAGGCCTCGTACAGCCGGCTGTCCTTCAGGCCGATGAGCCACACGCCGCTCTCAGGGTTCTTGGGCAGCTTGCCTTTGCGGCTGGTAGTCCCTTTAATGAGCCCCAGGCGCCATTTGCTCTTGCTGCCGACGGTCACCTCCCAGTAGTGCTTTCCCGAGGAGAAGCCGCGGCTGGTGAGCGCGCAGTAGCTGTAGCTAAAACGCTCAGGGTTGTTAGGCAGCCGGTTGACCAGGGCTCCGCACTCCACCACCGTGTCATTGAGGCTCAGTTTGAGCATGGGGTGGGCTGTTAGGGGGTCCAGCTTCAGAGCCTCTGGGGCTGCAGACACAACAACGACAACACAGACCCACGTTGACAGTCACATTCAGGGTTTTAGGGTTGTTTGTAAATGCTTACGCCAGTCAGAAAGGTTTGATGTATCCCAAACTCTTTTAGTCATCAAAACAGTATTTAAATAAGCACACACATCCCATCAAGGCAAAAAGCAAATCAATATATACTGTAGGCAACTGCGTGACATAGACACAGACAGGTGACTCTGTATACCCTAACATAGCTGCGTGTCATCAGACAGACAGACAGATGGACGGAGCTCACCTGGCAGGACCCTCCTGTGCAGCTTCTTCCAGACTGTGATCTTAATGTCGTCGTGGTGGAAGCCTGGTTTGAAGGTGATGGCGCTGTAGACCCTGTCTCGCCTCTGCTGCTTCTGCTGAGCCTCTCTGCATCTAGAGACCCAGAGGAGCACACAGTTACAAAACCACAAGCTCTAGGCTTTTAAGTGACATTAGATTAGTGGTTCCAAGCCCCCACTAGTCTACATCACCAAACCATGTCAAAAGGTATTGTATAGAGGATCACTGCTGCCTATGTCATGTAGCCTCATTTGAATCCTAGTTTCCAGTAACCAATTTATGTATATTTTTTTGCATCTTTAATTTCCAAAATCTGCTGCAATTTATAATACTAAACTTCAACTGTTAATGATGTCCTGCAAAGACATGAAACTTCACTTACCCAGGAGCAATGGAGCCATACTTCTGTGAAACAAACAGAAACAGGTTAATATGCTACAGGTGTTTTATAAAGGTGGCACAGTAGACTAATTCTGATGAAGTTGAGTTGGCTCTCGTGTGTGTGTGTGAAGGTGCTGGTTCACCCTGATGAAGTTGAGTTGGCTCTCGTGTGTGTGTGTGAAGGTGCTGGCTCACCCTGATGAAGCTGAGTTGGCTCTCTCGTGTGTGTGTGTGAAGGTGCTGGCTCACCCTGATGAAGTTGAGTTGGCTCTCTCGTGTGTGTGTGTGAAGGTGCTGGCTCACCCTGATGAAGTTGAGTTGGCTCTCTCGTGTGTGTGTGTGAAGGTGCTGGTTCACCCTGATGAAGTTGAGTTGGCTCTCTCGTGTGTGTGTGAAGGTGCTGGCTCACCCTGATGAAGCTGAGTTGGCTCTCTCGTGTGTGTGTGTGAAGGTGCTGGTTCACCCTGATGAAGTTGAGTTGGCTCTCTCGTGTGTGTGTGAAGGTGCTGGCTCACCCTGATGAAGTTGAGTTGGCTCTCTCCTGTGTATGTGAAGGTGCTGGCTCACCCTGATGAAGTTGAGTTGGCTCTCGTGTGTGTGTGTGAAGGTGCTGGCTCACCCTGATGAAGTTGAGTTGGCTCTCTCGTGTGTGTGTGTGAAGGTGCTGGTTCACCCTGATGAAGTTGAGTTGGCTCTCTCGTGTGTGTGTGAAGGTGCTGGCTCACCCTGATGAAGTTGAGTTGGCTCTCTCTCGTGCGTGTGTGTGAAGGTGCTGGCTCACCCTGATGAAGCTGAGTTGGCTCTCTCGTGTGTGTGTGTGAAGGTGCTGGTTCACCCTGATGAAGTTGAGTTGGCTCTCTCGTGTGTGTGTGAAGGTGCTGGCTCACCCTGATGAAGTTGAGTTGGCTCTCTCCTGTGTATGTGAAGGTGCTGGCTCACCCTGATGAAGTTGAGTTGGCTCTCGTGTGTGTGTGTGAAGGTGCTGGCTCACCCTGATGAAGTTGAGTTGGCTCTCGTGTGTGTGTGAAGGTGCTGGCTCACCCTGATGAAGTTGAGTTGGCTCTCTCGTGTGTGTGTGAAGATGCTGGCTCACCCTGATGAAGTTGAGTTGGCTCTCGTGCGTGTGTATGAAGGTGCTGGCTCACCCTGATGAAGTTGAGTTGGCTCTCTCGTGTGTGTGTGAAGGTGCTGGCTCACCCTGATGAAGTTGAGTTGGCTCTCTCGTGTGTGTGTGTGAAGGTGCTGGTTCACCCTGATGAAGTTGAGTTGGCTCTCTCGTGTGTGTGTGAAGGTGCTGGCTCACCCTGATGAAGTTGAGTTGGCTCTCGTGTGTGTGTGTGAAGGTGCTGGCTCACCCTGATGAAGTTGAGTTGGCTCTCGTGTGTGTGTGTGTGAAGGTGCTGGCTCACCCTGATGAAGTTGAGTTGGCTCTCTCGTGTGTGTGTGTGAAGATGCTGGCTCACCCTGATGAAGTTGAGTTGGCTCTCGTGTGTGTGTGTGAAGGTGCTGGCTCACCCTGATGAAGTTGAGTTGGCTCTCGTGTGTGTGTGTGTGAAGGTGCTGGCTCACCCTGATGAAGTTGAGTTGGCTCTCTCGTGTGTGTGTGTGAAGGTGCTGGCTCACCCTGATGAAGTTGAGTTGGCTCTCGTGTGTGTGTGTGAAGGTGCTGGCTCACCCTGATGAAGTTGAGTTGGCTCTCGTGTGTGTGTGTGTGAAGGTGCTGGCTCACCCTGATGAAGTTGAGTTGGCTCTCTCGTGTGTGTGTGTGAAGGTGCTGGCTCACCCTGATGAAGTTGAGTTGGCTCTCTCGTGTGTGCGTATGTGAAGGTGCTGGCTCACCCTGATGAAGTTGAGTTGGCTCTCTCGTGTGTGTGTGAAGGTGCTGGTTCACCCTGATGAAGTTGAGTTGGCTCTCTCGTGTGTGTGTGTGAAGGTGCTGGCTCACCCTGATGAAGTTGAGTTGGCTCTCTCGTGTGTGTGTGAAGGTGCTGGCTCACCCTGATGAAGTTGAGTTGGCTCTCTCGCTCGTGTGTGTGTGAAGGTGCTGGCTCACCCTGATGAAGTTGAGTTGGCTCTCGTGTGTGTGTGTGAAGGTGCTGGTTCACCCTGATGAAGTTGAGTTGGCTCTCTCGTGTGTGTGTGTGAAGGTGCTGGCTCATCCTGATGAAGTTGAGTTGGCTCTCTCGTGTGTGTGTGTGAAGGTGCTGGCTCACCCTGATGAAGTTGAGTTGGCTCTCTCGTGTGTGCGTATGTGAAGGTGCTGGCTCACCCTGATGAAGTTGAGTTGGCTCTCTCGTGTGTGTGTGAAGGTGCTGGTTCACCCTGATGAAGTTGAGTTGGCTCTCTCGTGTGTGTGTGTGAAGGTGCTGGCTCACCCTGATGAAGTTGAGTTGGCTCTCTCGTGTGTGTGTGAAGGTGCTGGTTCACCCTGATGAAGTTGAGTTGGCTCTCTCTCGTGTGTGTGTGTGAAGGTGCTGGCTCACCCTGATGAAGTTGAGTTGGCTCTCTCGTGTGTGTGTGTGAAGGTGCTGGCTCACCCTGATGAAGTTGAGTTGGCTCTCTCGTGTGTGCGTATGTGAAGGTGCTGGCTCACCCTGATGAAGTTGAGTTGGCTCTCTCGTGTGTGTGTGAAGGTGCTGGTTCACCCTGATGAAGTTGAGTTGGCTCTCTCTCGTGTGTGTGTGTGAAGGTGCTGGCTCACCCTGATGAAGTTGAGTTGGCTCTCGTGTGTGTGTGTGAAGGTGCTGGCTCACCCTGATGAAGTTGAGTTGGCTCTCGTGCGTGTGTGAAGGTGCTGGCTCACCCTGATGAAGTTGAGTTGGCTCTCTCGTGTGTGTGTGAAGGTGCTGGCTCACCCTGATGAAGTTGAGTTGGCTCTCTCGTGTGTGTGTGAAGGTGCTGGCTCACCCTGATGAAGTTGAGTTGGCTCTCGTGTGTGTGTGTGAAGGTGCTGGCTCACCCTGATGAAGTTGAGTTGGCTCTCGTGTGTGTGTGTGTGAAGGTGCTGGCTCACCCTGATGAAGTTGAGTTGGCTCTCTCGTGTGTGTGTGTGTGAAGGTGCTGGTTCACCCTGATGAAGTTGAGTTGGCTCTCGTGTGTGTGTGTGTGAAGGTGCTGGCTCACCCTGATGAAGTTGAGTTGGCTCTCGTGTGTGTGTGTGTGTGAAGGTGCTGGCTCACCCTGATGAAGTTGAGTTGGCTCTCTCGTGTGTGTGTGTGAAGGTGCTGGCTCACCCTGATGAAGTTGAGTTGGCTCTCTCGTGTGTGCGTATGTGAAGGTGCTGGCTCATCCTGATGAAGTTGAGTTGGCTCTCTCTCGTGTGTGTGTGAAGGTGCTGGTTCACCCTGATGAAGTTGAGTTGGCTCTCGTGTGTGTGTGTGTGAAGGTGCTGGTTCACCCTGATGAAGTTGAGTTGGCTCTCGTGTGTGTGTGTGTGTGAAGGTGCTGGTTCACCCTGATGAAGTTGAGTTGGCTCTCGTGTGTGTGTGTGTGTGAAGGTGCTGGCTCACCCTGATGAAGTTGAGTTGGCTCTCTCGTGTGTGCGTATGTGAAGGTGCTGGCTCACCCTGATGAAGTTGAGTTGGCTCTCTCTCGTGTGTGTGTGAAGGTGCTGGTTCACCCTGATGAAGTTGAGTTGGCTCTCTCTCGTGTGTGTGTGTGAAGGTGCTGGCTCACCCTGATGAAGCTGAGTTGGCTCTCGTGTGTGTGTGTGAAGGTGCTGGCTCACCCTGATGAAGTTGAGTTGGCTCTCTCGTGTGTGTGTGAAGGTGCTGGCTCACCCTGATGAAGTTGAGTTGGCTCTCGTGTGTGTGTGTGAAGGTGCTGGCTCACCCTGATGAAGTTGAGTTGGCTCTCTCGTGTATGTGTGAAGGTGCTGGTTCACCCTGATGAAGTTGAGTTGGCTCTCTCGTGTGTATGTGAAGGTGCTGGCTCACCCTGATGAAGTTGAGTTGGCTCTCTCCTGTGTATGTGAAGGTGCTGGCTCACCCTGATGAAGTTGAGTTGGCTCTCTCGTGTGTGTATGTGAAGGTGCTGGCTCACCCTGATGAAGTTGAGTTGGCTCTCGTGTGTGTGTGAAGGTGCTGGCTCACCCTGATGAAGTTGAGTTGGCTCTCGTGTGTGTGTGTGTGTGAAGATGCTGGCTCACCCTGATGAAGTTGAGTTGGCTCTCTCGTGTGTGTGTGAAGGTGCTGGCTCACCCTGATGAAGTTGAGTTGGCTCTCGTGTGTGTGTGTGAAGGTGCTGGCTCACCCTGATGAAGTTGAGTTGGCTCTCGTGTGTGTGTGAAGGTGCTGGCTCACCCTGATGAAGTTGAGTTGGCTCTCGTGTGTGTGTGTGTGTGAAGGTGCTGGCTCACCCTGATGAAGTTGAGTTGGCTCTCTCGTGTGTGTGTGTGAAGGTGCTGGCTCACCCTGATGAAGTTGAGTTGGCTCTCTCGTGTGTATGAAGGTGCTGGCTCACCCTGATGAAGTTGAGTTGGCTCTCGTGTGTGTGTGAAGGTGCTGGCTCACCCTGATGAAGTTGAGTTGGCTCTCGTGTGTGTGTGTGTGAAGGTGCTGGCTCACCCTGATGAAGTTGAGTTGGCTCTCGTGTGTGTGTGTGAAGGTGCTGGCTCACCCTGATGAAGCTGAGTTGGCTCCCGTGTGTGTGTGTGTGAAGGTGCTGGCTCACCCTGATGAAGTTGAGTTGGCTCTCTCGTGTGTGTGTGTGAAGGTGCTGGCTCACCCTGATGAAGTTGAGTTGGCTCTCTCGTGTGTATGTGAAGGTGCTGGCTCACCCTGATGAAGTTGAGTTGGCTCTCGTGTGTGTGTGAAGGTGCTGGCTCACCCTGATGAAGTTGAGTTGGCTCTCTCGTGTGTGTGTGAAGGTGCTGGCTCACCCTGATGAAGCTGAGTTGGCTCTCTCGTGTGTGTGTGAAGGTGCTGGTTCACCCTGATGAAGTTGAGTTGGCTCTCGTGTGTGTGTGAAGGTGCTGGCTCACCCTGATGAAGTTGAGTTGGCTCTCTCGTGTGTGTATGTGAAGGTGCTGGCTCACCCTGATGAAGTTGAGTTGGCTCTCGTGTGTGTGTGAAGGTGCTGGCTCACCCTGATGAAGTTGAGTTGGCTCTCGTGTGTGTGTGAAGGTGCTGGTTCACCCTGATGAAGTTGAGTTGGCTCTCGTGTGTGTGTGTGAAGGTGCTGGCTCACCCTGATGAAGTTGAGTTGGCTCTCGTGTGTGTGTGTGAAGGTGCTGGTTCACCCTGATGAAGTTGAGTTGGCTCTCTCGTGTGTGTATGTGAAGGTGCTGGCTCACCCTGATGAAGTTGAGTTGGCTCTCGTGTGTGTGTGTGAAGGTGCTGGCTCACCCTGATGAAGTTGAGTTGGCTCTCTCGTGTGTGTGTGAAGGTGCTGGCTCACCCTGATGAAGTTGAGTTGGCTCTCGTGTGTGTGTGAAGGTGCTGGCTCACCCTGATGAAGTTGAGTTGGCTCTCGTGTGTGTGTGAAGGTGCTGGTTCACCCTGATGAAGTTGAGTTGGCTCTCTCTCGTGTGTGTGTGAAGGTGCTGGCTCACCCTGATGAAGTTGAGTTGGCTCTCGTGTGTGTGTGTGAAGGTGCTGGCTCACCCTGATGAAGTTGAGTTGGCTCTCTTGTGTGTGTATGTGAAGGTGCTGGCTCACCCTGATGAAGTTGAGTTGGCTCTCGTGTGTGTGTGTGAAGGTGCTGGCTCACCCTGATGAAGTTGAGTTGGCTCTCGTGTGTGTGTGTGAAGGTGCTGGCTCACCCTGATGAAGTTGAGTTGGCTCTCTCGTGTGTGTGTGAAGGTGCTGGCTCACCCTGATGAAGTTGAGTTGGCTCTCGTGTGTGTGTGAAGGTGCTGGCTCACCCTGATGAAGTTGAGTTGGCTCTCGTGTGTGTGTGAAGGTGCTGGTTCACCCTGATGAAGTTGAGTTGGCTCTCGTGTGTGTGTGTGAAGGTGCTGGCTCACCCTGATGAAGTTGAGTTGGCTCTCGTGTGTGTGTGTGAAGGTGCTGGCTCACCCTGATGAAGTTGAGTTGGCTCTCTCGTGTGTATGAAGGTGCTGGCTCACCCTGATGAAGTTGAGTTGGCTCTCTCGTGTGTGTATGTGAAGGTGCTGGCTCACCCTGATGAAGTTGAGTTGGCTCTCGTGTGTGTGTGAAGGTGCTGGCTCACCCTGATGAAGTTGAGTTGGCTCTCGTGTGTGTGTGAAGGTGCTGGCTCACCCTGATGAAGTTGAGTTGGCTCTCTCGTGTGTGTGTGTGAAGGTGCTGGTTCACCCTGATGAAGTTGAGTTGGCTCTCGTGTGTGTGTGTGAAGGTGCTGGCTCATCCTGATGAAGTTGAGTTGGCTCTCGTGTGTGTGTGAAGGTGCTGGCTCACCCTGATGAAGTTGAGTTGGCTCTCGTGTGTGTGTGTGAAGGTGCTGGCTCACCCTGATGAAGTTGAGTTGGCTCTCTCGTGTGTGTGTGTGAAGGTGCTGGCTCATCCTGATGAAGTTGAGTTGGCTCTCTCGTGTGTGTGTGTGAAGGTGCTGGCTCACCCTGATGAAGTTGAGTTGGCTCTCTCGTGTGTGCGTATGTGAAGGTGCTGGCTCACCCTGATGAAGTTGAGTTGGCTCTCTCGTGTGTGTGTGAAGGTGCTGGCTCACCCTGATGAAGTTGAGTTGGCTCTCTCGCTCGTGTGTGTGTGAAGGTGCTGGCTCACCCTGATGAAGTTGAGTTGGCTCTCGTGTGTGTGTGTGAAGGTGCTGGTTCACCCTGATGAAGTTGAGTTGGCTCTCTCGTGTGTGTGTGTGAAGGTGCTGGCTCATCCTGATGAAGTTGAGTTGGCTCTCTCGTGTGTGTGTGTGAAGGTGCTGGCTCACCCTGATGAAGTTGAGTTGGCTCTCTCGTGTGTGCGTATGTGAAGGTGCTGGCTCACCCTGATGAAGTTGAGTTGGCTCTCTCGTGTGTGTGTGAAGGTGCTGGTTCACCCTGATGAAGTTGAGTTGGCTCTCTCGTGTGTGTGTGTGAAGGTGCTGGCTCACCCTGATGAAGTTGAGTTGGCTCTCTCGTGTGTGTGTGAAGGTGCTGGTTCACCCTGATGAAGTTGAGTTGGCTCTCTCTCGTGTGTGTGTGTGAAGGTGCTGGCTCACCCTGATGAAGTTGAGTTGGCTCTCTCGTGTGTGTGTGTGAAGGTGCTGGCTCACCCTGATGAAGTTGAGTTGGCTCTCTCGTGTGTGCGTATGTGAAGGTGCTGGCTCACCCTGATGAAGTTGAGTTGGCTCTCTCGTGTGTGTGTGAAGGTGCTGGTTCACCCTGATGAAGTTGAGTTGGCTCTCTCTCGTGTGTGTGTGTGAAGGTGCTGGCTCACCCTGATGAAGTTGAGTTGGCTCTCGTGTGTGTGTGTGAAGGTGCTGGCTCACCCTGATGAAGTTGAGTTGGCTCTCGTGCGTGTGTGAAGGTGCTGGCTCACCCTGATGAAGTTGAGTTGGCTCTCTCGTGTGTGTGTGAAGGTGCTGGCTCACCCTGATGAAGTTGAGTTGGCTCTCTCGTGTGTGTGTGAAGGTGCTGGCTCACCCTGATGAAGTTGAGTTGGCTCTCGTGTGTGTGTGTGAAGGTGCTGGCTCACCCTGATGAAGTTGAGTTGGCTCTCGTGTGTGTGTGTGTGAAGGTGCTGGCTCACCCTGATGAAGTTGAGTTGGCTCTCTCGTGTGTGTGTGTGTGAAGGTGCTGGTTCACCCTGATGAAGTTGAGTTGGCTCTCGTGTGTGTGTGTGTGAAGGTGCTGGCTCACCCTGATGAAGTTGAGTTGGCTCTCGTGTGTGTGTGTGTGTGAAGGTGCTGGCTCACCCTGATGAAGTTGAGTTGGCTCTCTCGTGTGTGTGTGTGAAGGTGCTGGCTCACCCTGATGAAGTTGAGTTGGCTCTCTCGTGTGTGCGTATGTGAAGGTGCTGGCTCATCCTGATGAAGTTGAGTTGGCTCTCTCTCGTGTGTGTGTGAAGGTGCTGGTTCACCCTGATGAAGTTGAGTTGGCTCTCGTGTGTGTGTGTGTGAAGGTGCTGGTTCACCCTGATGAAGTTGAGTTGGCTCTCGTGTGTGTGTGTGTGTGAAGGTGCTGGTTCACCCTGATGAAGTTGAGTTGGCTCTCGTGTGTGTGTGTGTGTGAAGGTGCTGGCTCACCCTGATGAAGTTGAGTTGGCTCTCTCGTGTGTGCGTATGTGAAGGTGCTGGCTCACCCTGATGAAGTTGAGTTGGCTCTCTCTCGTGTGTGTGTGAAGGTGCTGGTTCACCCTGATGAAGTTGAGTTGGCTCTCTCTCGTGTGTGTGTGTGAAGGTGCTGGCTCACCCTGATGAAGCTGAGTTGGCTCTCGTGTGTGTGTGTGAAGGTGCTGGCTCACCCTGATGAAGTTGAGTTGGCTCTCTCGTGTGTGTGTGAAGGTGCTGGCTCACCCTGATGAAGTTGAGTTGGCTCTCGTGTGTGTGTGTGAAGGTGCTGGCTCACCCTGATGAAGTTGAGTTGGCTCTCTCGTGTATGTGTGAAGGTGCTGGTTCACCCTGATGAAGTTGAGTTGGCTCTCTCGTGTGTATGTGAAGGTGCTGGCTCACCCTGATGAAGTTGAGTTGGCTCTCTCCTGTGTATGTGAAGGTGCTGGCTCACCCTGATGAAGTTGAGTTGGCTCTCTCGTGTGTGTATGTGAAGGTGCTGGCTCACCCTGATGAAGTTGAGTTGGCTCTCGTGTGTGTGTGAAGGTGCTGGCTCACCCTGATGAAGTTGAGTTGGCTCTCGTGTGTGTGTGTGTGTGAAGATGCTGGCTCACCCTGATGAAGTTGAGTTGGCTCTCTCGTGTGTGTGTGAAGGTGCTGGCTCACCCTGATGAAGTTGAGTTGGCTCTCGTGTGTGTGTGTGAAGGTGCTGGCTCACCCTGATGAAGTTGAGTTGGCTCTCGTGTGTGTGTGAAGGTGCTGGCTCACCCTGATGAAGTTGAGTTGGCTCTCGTGTGTGTGTGTGTGTGAAGGTGCTGGCTCACCCTGATGAAGTTGAGTTGGCTCTCTCGTGTGTGTGTGTGAAGGTGCTGGCTCACCCTGATGAAGTTGAGTTGGCTCTCTCGTGTGTATGAAGGTGCTGGCTCACCCTGATGAAGTTGAGTTGGCTCTCGTGTGTGTGTGAAGGTGCTGGCTCACCCTGATGAAGTTGAGTTGGCTCTCGTGTGTGTGTGTGTGAAGGTGCTGGCTCACCCTGATGAAGTTGAGTTGGCTCTCGTGTGTGTGTGTGAAGGTGCTGGCTCACCCTGATGAAGCTGAGTTGGCTCCCGTGTGTGTGTGTGTGAAGGTGCTGGCTCACCCTGATGAAGTTGAGTTGGCTCTCTCGTGTGTGTGTGTGAAGGTGCTGGCTCACCCTGATGAAGTTGAGTTGGCTCTCTCGTGTGTATGTGAAGGTGCTGGCTCACCCTGATGAAGTTGAGTTGGCTCTCGTGTGTGTGTGAAGGTGCTGGCTCACCCTGATGAAGTTGAGTTGGCTCTCTCGTGTGTGTGTGAAGGTGCTGGCTCACCCTGATGAAGCTGAGTTGGCTCTCTCGTGTGTGTGTGAAGGTGCTGGTTCACCCTGATGAAGTTGAGTTGGCTCTCGTGTGTGTGTGAAGGTGCTGGCTCACCCTGATGAAGTTGAGTTGGCTCTCTCGTGTGTGTATGTGAAGGTGCTGGCTCACCCTGATGAAGTTGAGTTGGCTCTCGTGTGTGTGTGAAGGTGCTGGCTCACCCTGATGAAGTTGAGTTGGCTCTCGTGTGTGTGTGAAGGTGCTGGTTCACCCTGATGAAGTTGAGTTGGCTCTCGTGTGTGTGTGTGAAGGTGCTGGCTCACCCTGATGAAGTTGAGTTGGCTCTCGTGTGTGTGTGTGAAGGTGCTGGTTCACCCTGATGAAGTTGAGTTGGCTCTCTCGTGTGTGTATGTGAAGGTGCTGGCTCACCCTGATGAAGTTGAGTTGGCTCTCGTGTGTGTGTGTGAAGGTGCTGGCTCACCCTGATGAAGTTGAGTTGGCTCTCTCGTGTGTGTGTGAAGGTGCTGGCTCACCCTGATGAAGTTGAGTTGGCTCTCGTGTGTGTGTGAAGGTGCTGGCTCACCCTGATGAAGTTGAGTTGGCTCTCGTGTGTGTGTGAAGGTGCTGGTTCACCCTGATGAAGTTGAGTTGGCTCTCTCTCGTGTGTGTGTGAAGGTGCTGGCTCACCCTGATGAAGTTGAGTTGGCTCTCGTGTGTGTGTGTGAAGGTGCTGGCTCACCCTGATGAAGTTGAGTTGGCTCTCTTGTGTGTGTATGTGAAGGTGCTGGCTCACCCTGATGAAGTTGAGTTGGCTCTCGTGTGTGTGTGTGAAGGTGCTGGCTCACCCTGATGAAGTTGAGTTGGCTCTCGTGTGTGTGTGTGAAGGTGCTGGCTCACCCTGATGAAGTTGAGTTGGCTCTCTCGTGTGTGTGTGAAGGTGCTGGCTCACCCTGATGAAGTTGAGTTGGCTCTCGTGTGTGTGTGAAGGTGCTGGCTCACCCTGATGAAGTTGAGTTGGCTCTCGTGTGTGTGTGAAGGTGCTGGTTCACCCTGATGAAGTTGAGTTGGCTCTCGTGTGTGTGTGTGAAGGTGCTGGCTCACCCTGATGAAGTTGAGTTGGCTCTCGTGTGTGTGTGTGAAGGTGCTGGCTCACCCTGATGAAGTTGAGTTGGCTCTCTCGTGTGTATGAAGGTGCTGGCTCACCCTGATGAAGTTGAGTTGGCTCTCTCGTGTGTGTATGTGAAGGTGCTGGCTCACCCTGATGAAGTTGAGTTGGCTCTCGTGTGTGTGTGAAGGTGCTGGCTCACCCTGATGAAGTTGAGTTGGCTCTCGTGTGTGTGTGAAGGTGCTGGCTCACCCTGATGAAGTTGAGTTGGCTCTCTCGTGTGTGTGTGTGAAGGTGCTGGTTCACCCTGATGAAGTTGAGTTGGCTCTCGTGTGTGTGTGTGAAGGTGCTGGCTCATCCTGATGAAGTTGAGTTGGCTCTCGTGTGTGTGTGAAGGTGCTGGCTCACCCTGATGAAGTTGAGTTGGCTCTCGTGTGTGTGTGTGAAGGTGCTGGCTCACCCTGATGAAGTTGAGTTGGCTCTCGTGTGTGTGTGTGAAGGTGCTGGCTCACCCTGATGAAGTTGAGTTGGCTCTCGTGTGTGTGTGTGAAGGTGCTGGCTCACCCTGATGAAGTTGAGTTGGCTCTCTCGTGTGTGTGTGTGAAGGTGCTGGCTCACCCTGATGAAGTTGAGTTGGCTCTCTCGTGTGTGTGTGTGAAGGTGCTGGCTCACCCTGATGAAGTTGAGTTGGCTCTCTCGTGTGTGAAGGTGCTGGCTCACCCTGATGAAGTTGAGTTGGCTCTCGTGTGTGTGTGTGAAGGTGCTGGCTCACCCTGATGAAGTTGAGTTGGCTCTCTCGTGTGTGTGTGTGAAGGTGCTGGCTCACCCTGATGAAGTTGAGTTGGCTCTCGTGTGTGTGTGTGAAGGTGCTGGCTCACCCTGATGAAGTTGAGTTGGCTCTCGTGTGTGTATGTGAAGGTGCTGGCTCACCCTGATGAAGTTGAGTTGGCTCTCTCTCGTGTGTGTGTGAAGGTGCTGGCTCACCCTGATGAAGTTGAGTTGGCTCTCGTGTGTGTGTGAAGGTGCTGGCTCACCCTGATGAAGTTGAGTTGGCTCTCTCGTGTGTGTGTGTGAAGGTGCTGGTTCACCCTGATGAAGTTGAGTTGGCTCTCTCGTGTGTGTGTGTGTGAAGGTGCTGGCTCACCCTGATGAAGTTGAGTTGGCTCTCTCGTGTGTGTGTGTGAAGGTGCTGGCTCACCCTGATGAAGTTGAGTTGGCTCTCGTGTGTGTGTGTGTGAAGGTGCTGGCTCACCCTGATGAAGTTGAGTTGGCTCTCTCGTGTGTGTGTGAAGGTGCTGGCTCACCCTGATGAAGTTGAGTTGGCTCTCTCCTGTGTGTGTGAAGGTGCTGGTTCACCCTGATGAAGTTGAGTTGGCTCTCTCGTGTGTGTGTGAAGGTGCTGGCTCACCCTGATGAAGTTGAGTTGGCTCTCTCGTGTGTGTGTGAAGGTGCTGGCTCACCCTGATGAAGTTGAGTTGGCTCTCTCTCGTGTGTGTGTGAAGGTGCTGGCTCACCCTGATGAAGTTGAGTTGGCTCTCTCGTGTGTGTGTGTGAAGGTGCTGGTTCACCCTGATGAAGTTGAGTTGGCTCTCTCGTGTGTGTGTGAAGGTGCTGGTTCACCCTGATGAAGTTGAGTTGGCTCTCTCGTGTGTGTGTGTGAAGGTGCTGGCTCACCCTGATGAAGCTGAGATGGCTCTCGTGTGTGTGTGTGAAGGTGCTGGCTCACCCTGATGAAGTTGAGTTGGCTCTCTCGTGTGTGTGAAGGTGCTGGCTCACCCTGATGAAGTTGAGTTGGCTCTCTCGTGTGTGTGTGAAGGTGCTGGCTCACCCTGATGAAGTTGAGTTGGCTCTCTCTCGTGTGTGTGTGAAGGTGCTGGTTCACCCTGATGAAGTTGAGTTGGCTCTCGTGTGTGTGTGTGAAGGTGCTGGCTCACCCTGATGAAGTTGAGTTGGCTCTCTCTCGTGTGTGTGTGAAGGTGCTGGTTCACCCTGATGAAGTTGAGTTGGCTCTCGTGTGTGTGTGTGTGAAGGTGCTGGCTCACCCTGATGAAGCTGAGTTGGCTCTCATTGTTCAGCTGCTCCAGGGTCCCCTCGATCTCCTGGAACTTGCCCAGGTTCTCTGCCATCTCATCCACCTGTTTCTGGAGGGTGCTGATCAGCGCCGCTGCCCTGCTCTCCACAGTGAGCATGAAGATGGACTCCTCCTCCTCAAGACAGCGCCGCAGCTCCCCAAACTCCTTCCGGATCACCCACTTGAAAACGTCACACTCGTTCTGTTTGGGACAGCACAGCGCAATACTAATTCACCCTTACATAGCGATCTTCATACCAAGGTACCCTTATAAAAGTTTACCACAATATCTGTGCAGGTTTACCGTGCTTCTCGCTTGGTTATACTATTTACCATCGTTTACCCTGGTTTGCCATGTTAATCCCTGAGAAATCTGTATATCCTGAAATAATAAAAAAAACAGCCACAAGAAAAGGTAATAAATCTGCCACTGCTAATAAGAGGTTTTATCTGGAAGAAACAGAACACACCATGCCCTAGATGTATTCATTCTCAAAGTGAACAGCAAGACATTGTTTTTAATTACTTGGTTTTTGCTCGTCTCAGCTGGCACTATCCACAAAGTCAGCGCATTGCTGCTGCGTCAGTCTCCTTACTCACTGTGATTCGGGATTTGTTGTAAGCCATTTTGCAGATCTGCTCCTCCAGCTTTCTTTTCTGCGTCTGAATTTCAGTCAACAAAGCAGAAAGATCCTCCTAAAGAATGAAACAAAGACAGGCTTGTATAGTGTAGCACCGTGAGTGAACGCACTGCTGGGCACTCGGCCACTCAGACCTCAAGCAGTGCGTAATATAGGGGCAAAGACTTGAGTCACTGGTACAGTGCAATGGTATGGCTCAATGGTGTGAACCAACACACACTTGTGATACATTGCAGCATATAGTACTGTAACAGGCAGTATTGAGTGCAATATATATCCTAATCCACAGTGTTGCTGGTATTCCTGAGGTCTACTAATGCTTCTTCATAGTCTAGGCTGGGGTAAACGCTACTGCGATAATGCTATCTCAAAGAAATTTTTCCTCAAAGGCAAAGGGTATGAAATACAGGTAACAGAATGGCACATACAGGTACTAGATCGCTCCTCTGGCACATAAGCAGTGATCATCAAAAAGAAAAACAAGTATAGCAAACCCTATTGTAATGTGTGTGTGACCAAATCCAGCAGTGCAGAATAACCCTGGTTATCTTCTAAAGGGTTATCTTTCTGCCGTGCCTCGTGTTTGCCTGCTTCATTAATGTTTGTGATAGCAGCATTTTTTGTGCAGGGATTATAGCTGTGTTATTGCCTAACTCAATGTCAAAGTCAATGGCCTGAAAAAAAAAGCTTTATTATTTTTAGGAGCCTGTTTGAAATGTGATCACCAGAAGCCAATAGCAATGGCCAAAAATAAAAGTAAAAAGATAAGATTGTTAGAAGTTTGAAAACACGAGGAGAATCATTGGCAGACCCCAACGTCAGCAGCAATGGCAACACAATGGGTTCAGATCACTAATGCTGGACACTGGTACTGATATGCACCAGACCACCCAAGTGACCCGCATTGGAATTGTCTTTAAAACACACAGACCCGCGAGAGTCATTGCGCAACCCGCCAAATAAAACTGACATGTAAGATCACCATGTGGGCGATGTAAAAAAATCTGGAGTTTGTCATATATATGATTGTATGTACATTCCATTCATTGACGGGCTCTTAGTTCAAGTTCCAACTGAAACACTGTCACTTCATACTGTAAATTGTCAAGGCTATTTAATATTATACTCGTGCACGATTACCTTCATCCTGCTGTACACGCTGGTCAGCGGGGTGATTTTATGGTTCCGGTGGGCGCCAATGCTGCTACACAGCCCGCAGATGACCTCCTGGTCCTGCTCGCAGAAGAGACTCAGCGGGTTGTGGTGCTGCAGGCAGCTCTCCAGCTCCGGGTGAGAGTCGTTCAGCTCCCTCATGGCTTCCACAATCCGGGCCAGGGAGACGTTGGGAGGGGAGCTGCCCCCGTCCACCTCGCAGCGGCACACGGGGCACCGGAGCTGGCCGTATGGGTCAAGGGTCATCGAGCTCAAGCACGACTTGCAATAGGAGTGGCCGCATTGCAGCATCAGGGGCTCGGCGAACACCTCCAGGCAGATAGGACACAGGAGCTGGTTCTCCAAACACTCCAAGCTGCAACTCCGAGCCATCTCACTGCCGGGACAGGGCACCGCTGCTCAGATTAAGTACTGCCGTTCTTAAGGCCTGTCCAAAATATAGATTCAGGTTTCAAAATATATGGGCTCAGGCAAATACTACAAAATAAACAAAATAAATAGTTTTTCATGTAATGTTAAGCTATATAGTCAAATTATGGTTCAGTAAAAAAAAAAAAAAAAGGTTGTTGAAAACAACGGGCCATTCCACAACAAAAAAAGAATGCTTTTCAGTATTCCACCAGAAAATGACAGACGTTGGTAGTCGTCGTGTTTGCAGTGTCCCAGTTGTTGCAGGTTGATTTTTGGCAAAGTCAAAAACAGAAGTAACACACGGTCCCTCACCACAGTCTCTCCTGGAGGAGTCTAGAATGGGAGGTTGTTACGTCACCGAGCAGTGTCAGGTACAATGCTTATCAAGCTCGAGACCAGGCGAACCCGTGAGCAAAGGCTTGTGACTTTGTTTTCCCAAATGAAGTCAAATAAATGAGTTTCCTGCACACCTTGCACAAATGTACATGATCATTGCAGTAATCTTTTTTCTCAATTCAAATCTTGCAAACGTGTTGTGTGATTCGTACATCCCTTGCATAATCCTGGCATTTATTTATTTATTTTGTGCATGGTACCCATGAAATCCTTGAAAAGGATATTTCAGGGTTATAGGGGAGTCATCATTAAAAGTCTCTTGCCAATGTGGTGAGGAAATAAAAGGCAAATCGAATGGCTATATTGCAAAAAGCGTGGAATACAAGTCTAGAGAGGTTATGCGTAGATTATACAATGCCCAAGTTAGACCCCATATAGAACACTGTGTGCAGTCCTGGTCTCCTCAGTACAAAAATGCATCATTGCACATATATGAACTACCTGCTCTATTCTGTGGCGACCACCGTGTCTAGAAAAAAAAAAGATTGCATGCGATTGGTCGCAAGCCGAGTTGGGCGGGAGTTGATTGAAACAACAAAACTCTGATTGGTCCACGCAACGCGCGCGTGCCAGTGTATTAGTGAGCAGGTTTACGGTTCGAGTCGTAGTGTGTGGAGATGAAGATGTTTAGCAAAAAGAGCTTGAGAATGTAAAATAGAAAAAAAACGAAGTCCACTATAGAATACACGTTTAATATTGTTAATAAATCTACTTGGCATATAATTAAAAAAAAAAAAGAAATCCAACACGAGTCGTAGTAACTACTTTTTTTGAGTGACCGCGTGTACATCATGTCTAAGAACGGGGTACCGCCGAGGCTCCAGCAGTTCTACCCGGTGGATGAGAGACCAAGCCCGGACAGACAGGTGAGGCCAACGCGGGAACAAGGGGGCGAGGTTAAGACTGTGGTCTCCAGTTGAAATCCATTTCCAAACAAAAATGTGCCCCGCGCTTTATGCATCTTTGAAACCAACACAACGAAGAAAAATATTGAGAAAAATTATACAAGAAGTATTGCGATTTCCTCTAAAAAAAACCATTGCCATCAAAACAAACCCCGAAAAACAAGTAACGACGAGAAGAAAAACCCGTAAACAAACAAAATGCTGCTTAATAATAAACGTGTAACCGTGAGTGCAGGCTGTTAAATTTCTTTACCCTTGCCAACAACGAAGAGCGGTTTACACATTCAGTTAAGCATCAACTTCCATTTTGTGTTGTCTGGATATGGAATCTGGCTTGCTACTTAGTTAATAGATTACAGGCCTTCTGTGGTTTGTGAGTTGATTGAATCAATCTGTGCTTGTTTTATAGTACAATAAAGACATTCAGAGTTGTGTGCAAATATTAGAACCCCTCAAGATTTGGCCTTCTTTGTATACCTACCTGCATGACAACCTCTTGGTGTGAGAATTTAAATTTTCGGGCAGTGATATAGAAAAAACAGGCACTCGTGTGCTTTAAATAGGTATCTTAAACAGTCTCATGCATTTTACCATGTGTGGCTATGTGTTCTTTTCTCTTACTATTTTAAATGACTTGCATGTGTCCACTAACAGGGATTTTTAGTTAGACGAAAGGTGCTACTTTCACTGCTGCCAGAAGCTGCTCAAAACAAATTGTTAATATAATAACTACCCATTTGACAACATATTTCAAGTTTTTTCAGCCCAGATGTAAAATTACTGACAGCAGCCTTTTTGAGGTTTCTTACTGGCATTATAATTTGTACTGGTAATAATTAGAAACTCACAAAAGGCTGCTGGTCACTTTGTAAAAGCCTTCAGTAATTAAGTTGAGCTCCAGATTTTCAGTCTCTCTTTATATTATGCTGAGGGAACACGGAGCCACATTGTGGCTTTGAACTTGGTTTCAGGAGACTAGGTTTCAGGCCATTGCATGGCACACCAGGGGAGACTTGGATGATACAGCAAAGTTGCCTCAGACTAGGTCTCTGGGTCTCCTGGAAATAGTTTTCAAGCCACTGTTCCTGAATTTGTGGCTTTGTGTTCCCTCAGCTCTAGGCTGCCAGCCCTCCCACAGTACTGGTGCTCACATTGCCCTTGCCTTGTCTTAGAGCCCGTACCAGCGTCTGGCCAGGCAGATGCAGGATGTCCTGGGGGACGGTGGGGTGCTGAAGGAGGTGATCAGGGAAGGGGAGGGGCCGCTGGTCCCGGAGAATGCATCAGTAGCAGGTAAAGTAAACCTGAAGCCAGGGAGATCTCACCCAGTGTCATTAAACAAGCCTACAGAGCTCGCCTATGCTGTAAAATGGAGCCGTACTCCATAAAGAATGCTTTCGGTATTCCACAGAAGTGTGAAATGTTGTTTGCCTTACGTACAGTCACCCTTTTTTTTATTGATAGTGGTACATGTTGTACACCAAAGTCATTGTATTTATCTTGCTCTTAATTGTATTATTACTTGTACTGTGATACTTGAAATGTATTTGCTTACGATTGTATGTCGCCCTGGATAAGGGCGTCTGCTAAAAAAATAAATAATAATAATAATAATAATAATAATAATAATGTTAGCTGGGCATTGGAAATAAAGATGATACATTTGCAACAGAGCAGAGAGTTAAGTAAATATTGAGTGTTCCTTTCAAATTACACCCAGAGCACCTCGTAGCAACGTGCAGATAAACTGAGCCTCCCCAGCCTGGCTTTGTCAGGAGTCGGGGTTGTTTTATATTTCTGTATGTGCTGCAGGTCATCATGCGGCCTCCAGGGGGGTCTTTGTACCCCAGTTTGGAGACCACTGTTTAGGCAAATGACAAAGTGGCTAATGAAAGCTATGACCATACCACCCTCTAATAACTTGTCATCAGTTCAGCAGTATAGAGGGCTGCCTTATGACAAGGGAACACTGCATTCACTTTTCTATGTATTTGAATGTTTTTTTGTTTTTACATTTAGAAGGCTGCCTATATCTCTGTCTCCCTCTCAAGGAGATTATAATTATTATGACTGTTTTTCCTTTTATCATTTTTTTCCAGTTCATTATTCAGGTTACCTTGAATATGCAGACAGACCTTTCGATACCAACTGCTACATGAAGTTCCCTCGGCTGATGAAGCTTGGAAAAGGTGGGGATGAAGTCAGGTACAATATGACTGTGTACACTGCAGCAGAAACAGAAATAAATACACAGTGCTATGTGTTTTTTGTTCTTTATTTGTACGTAGATCATTTTAGAAGTACTCATGGTCGATGGTGTTTCTGTGTTTTGCAGATGTGACGTTGTGGGGCCTGGAGGTGGGTTTGCTGACGATGAAGAAGGGCGAGTTCTCCCGATTCCTCTTCCTCCCCAGGTATGCGTACGGGAGGCTGGGCTGCCCGCCACTGACGCCCCCCAGCGCCACAGTGCTCTTCGAGGTGCAGCTCATTGACTTCCTGGACTCTGCCGAGGTCGATGACTTCTTCTCCAGGACTCCAGTAAGGACCTCTGCCCGCTAACCCTGTATGAATCGTATCCCAGACAGTGGGGATGCCGGGGTGGCACCTGGGAATGCTATTGAACATCATTTACTCACAGTGAGCTAGAGCTAGTGGCAGTCGGAGCCGTGTCTGTGAAGCGATAGTTTTGAGGATTGATTTGGACTGGATTTTCTGTTTGCTGAACTATAAACTACAGTAATCGTTTTAATTACAATGCAGAATATTAGTCAACGTTTTAATGTTTGTTTGTTTTTTTCCCCACCGTGATGTGAAAAACATTTTCAATGTAACTTCCCTATTCCTAGCGTTCAAAACCGAATTCTTATTAAACAGCAGTAATCACAAATACAAAATAACGATAATGTTCATGAACTGGACAAAAGTTCTGCGCATTTCATGGTACTTGGTTATGTCTGACAGACTAGAAGTATGTACAGCTATGGCCAAAAGTTTTGCATCAACTAAAATTTTAGAATTGAGACTTAATTTAAGTATATAGAGAACTACAAAGCAGTGGTATGTAATTCAATATGTTAACGTAACATTATTCAGCAGGTTTCATTCGACTTTATGAAGCAAGATTAGTTCATTCTATAGGGTGATGTAAAACTTTTGGACACAGCTGTACATAATGTACGGCACACTTATCTCCACTTTGAGAATCTGTGATCCAGTAGTTAGGGTATCAGGATCTGGCTCTTGCATCCTGTGGAAGATGTGTATGCTGGTTGCCATACCAGTGCAAAGAAACGCACTCAGTTGCATGGTTTGTTTGGGATCCCTGCACCCCATGTTAACGCGTCATGTAGCAGGTAGCAGCATGGGAAAGAGGATGCTGTGGTTGGCACCTTGCACCACCTGTTTGCATGTGCTCTTTGTCACATGACTACAGCCACCCTTCACTTCCCAGGATGAGCAGAGCGAGGTCCCCCTGCCCAGACTGCTGAAAGTGGTGGATACAGAACGAGGCTTCGGCAACAGGCTTTTCAATCAGAGGCATTATGAAGACGCCAAAGACCGATACAAACAGGTACGGTCTAAAAACAAAATGAATGTGGAAATAAATAAAATACAGGGCATACAATTCTGTTAGCCATATAGCTGAAAATCGGGGCTTTCAGCACACATTGCAGGCCATGTGTTGAACTGTTTTGTCTGATTTCTGGTGAAACAATTAAGAGCTGCTTTCCTACATTGAGTTAATATGCTGTAGGCTGTAATGATCTGCTTTCTCATTGTAATGCATTTCATTTATATCCACGGCTGAGATACATGGGTTAACAATGCCTGACAATCTGAATATTTCGCTGCTCACTTTGTCTTTTCGTTCATAGGCGGTGACGCTGTTGAAGAACCGGGAGCCAGTGGACGAGGTGCAGAAGAGGGACATTGAGGCGCTGAAGCTGCCGTTTTTCCTGAACCTGTCCCTGACACTCCTGCGCCTGGAGCAGCCTGCCAAGGCTCTGGCCTACGGGAAGAAGGCCCTGGAGATCGACGCCCGCAACGCCAAGGCGCTGTTCCGCTGCGGGCAGGCGAGTGCAATACAACGGGAGACTGGCTCCAGAGCTGTGAATTCAAAAAGCAAAACCCAGCAACTCATGCACAACCTCATTTTACTATTGGCTTTGATAAAGACTTCTAGTTTTACACATTGTTGTGTGTGTGTGTGTAACTATATAAATTCACAAACCCCATTTTTGTATTTATTCATTCATTTTATTTTGAAAGGTTATTCACTTATATACAGGATCCAATTATTTATTCATTTATTTACTTTAATTTTTGTCTTCCATTGTCCACTTTTCACCCTCAATTTTTATATTAACTGTTCAAGAGCATTTTCAGGAATGCAGTTATGATGTCATTGTTTAAGCTGGTTACTTCAACCTTACCAATGCGGACAGTATTAAGCATAAGTATTGAGATCATGAATGTGGATTGAAACTCGCACTGCTTGCAAGGTCCTGGTAGTATGTATATTTTTGTGATTCTGATGCCTGTACAGAGAAGTGTACTGTGTGTGTAACTGACATACCTTGTGTCCTTTTCTGAAACAAATACACAGTGGCTCACTGGAAAATCTTTTTCTGATATATTTTTTCAGGCTTGTTTTGAGTTGGGAGATTATGAAAAGGCCAGACATTTCCTTATGATGGCTCAAGCAGAAAGACCCTTTGATGCAGATATCAACAACCAGCTGAAAAAATTGGCTAGGTCAGTCCTTTTTGTTTCCATTTATTGACCTAATGCTGGTAATGTTTGTATTGCTTTGCATTGTTTGGAGGACTCTGCAGCTCTGGCCAAAAGGTTTGTATCACCTAGAATTTTAGGATGAAACATCATAATTTATTTATTGAACATCATGTAATCAAAGAAACTACAAAATGAGATCGCAAAAGCCTACCGGAAGCCATAATAGTAGTACAGTATTAGATGTTCTATTTTGAAATGTTAGTTTTTCGTTAAGTGTATGGAAAACTACAAAACGATATGTAATTGAATATGTTAATGTAACATTCAGCAGGCTTCATTCGACGTTATGAAGCAAAATGAGTTAATTATCTAGTGTGACGTAAAACTTTTGGCCATAGCTGTAGGTGTAAAAACATTTCCTTTAGTATGCAGGACACTGAAGTAAAAAAAGGACAGGCTTACAGAGTTAGAGCTGCTGGTGCACTAAACGTCTTGTTGTCAATACACAGAATACACTGCCTTGCACTGTAACCAGAATGCAAACACCCCATTCTCAGCACTAAACATCCATTCTCAGTCATGCAGTACTACTACTTCATAAGAACCTCTGCGCTCTGTTAGCCTGTTATGAGCACTGAAAGACTTCACCTTTGCAGTCATTACAGACACTATACTGAGAAGGAGAAAGAGATGTGCACCAAGATGTTTGCAGACTTTCATGCATCAGAGAAGTAAAGGTAAGCTTTTTTTGTGTTGGTTATTTGGCTGGAAGAGGTATTGGGGAGACACCAGAAAGTGGAAAACATACTATATGAAAATACTGCACATTCCTATGTAGTTTGGTTAAATTAATGGAAACGTTCAGTCATATGGGACTGGTGTTATACCAGTAGTTGCCTTTAGAGGGCATTGTATGAACAATAATTACAGTACGTTGGATATAGAATCCCTGGATGGAGCATGGATAAAAATAACTGTATAGGGAAATTTAACCTTGCTGGCTTAGACTGAGGATTTTTCCATTAGCAGAAGCAGGCGTTGAGCAGTTATCACCCATAGCAGCAGAGTTATGGCTTCTTTCAAGGCACGCATCATGAAACTGGGTAATAGTCATTCAATCTAACGAGACGTGCAGTCGGCAACCACAATCCTAATCGAATATTGAACAGGTAATAGCCGACATTCAGAACTCTATTGTTCAAAGACAAAAAGCAAACAAAAAAAAAGTGTGACTTTTTTTTTACAAAAGCCTTCAAATAGAAGGGAAAACATGCATGTGCATAATATTGTACTTTGTTATTATTATTTATTTCTTAGCAGACACCCTTATCCAGGGCGACTTAGAATTGCTACAAGATATCACATTATACATTATTTCAAATTATACAGATATCACATTATTTTTACATACAATTACCCATTTATACAGTTGGGTTTTTACTGGAGCAATCTAGGTAAAGTACCTTGCTCAAGGGTACAACAGCAGTGTCCTCCACTGGGGATTGAACCCACAACCCTCCGGTCAAGAGTCCAGAGCCCTAACCACTACTCCACTCTGCTGCCCACTTTGTGATCTAATACATGCATTAATGTATTTTTGTTTACGACTAAGTCGCCCTGGATAAGGGCGTCTGCTAAGAAATAAATAATAATAATAATAATTAAGAAACTTTAATTAAAAGCAAGATGATGAATTGTTTCATCTAAGCAAAACTTTACCCATGATGACCTTTACATCACGCTGTTCTTACAATGCAATAAGCTGGACCAGGGGTCTCCAACCCTGGTCCTGGAGAGCTACTGGGTCTTCTGGTTTTCATTTCAACTGAGCTCTCAGTTACTAATTGCACCAATTATTGGCTTAATCAATCAAGATTAACAGGTGTTCCAGATCTTTAGCCAGTGATGATGTAAAGACCCCTAGAAATCCTGCAGGATTGGGGCTCTCTAGGACCAGGGTTGCAGACCCCTGAGCTAGACTAACAACTACATTTATTAAAAGAATTGTACAAATTAATTTATAGGACAGTAATAGCAATTTTTGGTTTTTTTGGAGGGGCGGTTAGTAAGATTCCAGAATATTTGTTACTTTACTGGTTACACCGCGAAACTGACGTTTTTTGTGTGTTGGTTTAAAAAAAAAAAAAAAAAGAAAGGAACCTGCTTGCTTGTATAGCCCTGCCGCACATCCCTTCACACTCGTTTACCATGACGTGACAGTAGTTTAGAGATCAAAGCTGACTCAATGTAATTTAGAAATCATATTAATGACATGCTTTGGCTGCTCTTCAAAGCATTCTGGCACACTCCAGTACAGCTGAGGCGTCTTCATGTTATCAACAAGGGTGATCTGTGTTTTTTTTTTTTTCATTCAAATCCTGGAAGGGAGTTTTCGTGTTTATAAAAGGTGAGAGGAATTAAATTGCCAGCTGCAGACAGCGGCCCTCTGTCTACCCACACGGCAGACAAGTTGATAAAATCAAGTGAGCTGTATTTATCAGTGTACCTGATTAGGACAAGCACCTTGTTTGCAAGGGTACACTGAAACGTTAGGGTACAGCGTAGAATTCATTCAACACTGCTTTTTAAATAATATAATTGCGCAATTTGTAGGACTGATTCTCAGCTCAACCACTAAGCTGCTTCCCTCTGAGTCCTCTAGCTCTTGCCACTAGACCACACTTCTGGTCCTCTAACCACTGAGCTACACAGCCTCCCAGTCCTTCAGTTCTAACTACCAAACCACACTAGCTGTCTCCCAGTCCCACACCACTAATCACAGCCTCCCAGTCCCTCAGATCTAACTGCTTGCCTCCCAGTCCCTCCGATAGCAGACGAGGGCTGGCGTGTGAGTATTGCAACTTAAGTCCTATCTGTGTCCTGGTTTTCAGGTGAAGGGTTTGGTGAATCCAGAGTCTATCACAGAGAACTCCAGAGAGGAGGGAGAACCACAGAAAAGAAAAGGCTTCTGCTGTGATCAGCAGATTGTTTTTTGTACTTTTTGTTTATTTTTGGAAACATGGAAGATTTTGAAGGAGGAATACTGTACCGGGCAGCAGTTGCTTCAAGTGTTTGCCTCGTTTGTAAAGGGAGCGATGCAAGGGCTTGGTTGCTGTTGGCGTTAAGGGAGGTCAGAAATGACTTGAGTTCATTCCCTTTGATTCCACCCCTTCAGGACTGGGGTGACATTTCATTTAAACAAAAAAGAAAAGACACTATGTTTGGCATTGTAACAAGGCTCAAGCTTCCTTCCTGCTTTAACACAAGTTATCATGACCAAAAGGTGGTAGAAGGTTGTGAATGTCACCTGCAGGCTCTGTTCGAGCACTTGAAGGACATCGCCTTGTTAACATGGTGGTGATTTGGTTATGCTGATGACATTGAAGCGAAAATGCCTACAGTCACCATGTTATTACCAAGTAATATCTAGCTTCCTGTAAGTGACAAAAGGTGCATATGTAAATTGTTCCTTGATCAAGTCTGTCTTCTTGATCAAAACATGTTCCCTCTTTGAGAGGAGGTTAACATTCCTCTAATTCACTGCAGGTGTTCCTGTCCCCTTGAGATCATGGTTTAATATTTTTAAACGGCATTTTTCTAGCTAAAACCTGTAAAGCTTAATTTAGCCATCAGAGCACATAGTTGGGAGATTTTCTCAATTTGTCTCTTTTTTTTTTTGTGTGAATTTGAACCATTTAACATTTTGCACAGCATTTACATATGTAGTGTGTTTCAGAAATACTTTAAATCACCTGTAGCTGTTTTTCTTGCTGTGCATATTACTGGGCTGTGAGTTGCTGTCTGCTGAGCTTGCCTGTTCTCTGTATCTTGCTAAGGCACTGGTACCAGAAAAAGCACAAATAAAGATGCTGTTGTTTTTGAAGTTTTTTTTGTTTTGTTTTTTTGGCAAGTTTTTATAGCTTTTAAGACATTTCATAAATCATTCAAAATAAATCAATAAAACCAGTACAAGTTTCATCAAGCTTCACAGTGTATCAAACACTGCCAATGATCTACAACTCTGGCACAGGTAGCAGAGTCAACACCTGAAACCTATCCGTCTGTCATCGCTCACAAAATGTAATTCAGAAGCTAGAGCGGTGGCAATATCTAATCCTCTATACCTTTAGCTTTTGCAGAATAGACCAATAGATCAGCCTAGAAGCGTGCATAATGCTTTGTGTTCAAGGTATGTAGTTTTGGAATTATATTTCATGCTCCTCAATTTCCCTCTCCCTATAGTATACAGAATCGTTGGGGATGTGATACTGGCTCTTTAAATGTGGCAAGGGAGATTGAATAGAAGTTAGGTTTACAAAAGGGCTGCACATAATAAAAATTGTGTTTAAACTCCACAGTGGGGTGGGGTGGGGGTTAAGAAATGTTAGGATGGAAAAGTGGTGAGTGTTCCAGCGCCTCCCCGCCCCCCGCCCCTTCGTTTTACCTCCACCAGACCTGGCACCCATGTAAGGACCCCTTTGATAGCTGCTGCTGCTGCTTCCTCCCCTCAGTTTGCATTGGCAGCACCTTGCCTCTACCAGCGCCCATAAGCTTCTGACAGCCAGAACTGAGCCCTGAAAGATTAATGGTGCTTCAAAGGGCTCCCACTGCGCTCACCTGTTGTATCTGGAACCCAGCGGGCAGATAATTAGTGCACTATACAGTGTGTCCTGACAACACAATCGTACTGGGTGTTTTTTTTTTCTATTAAGCTTGTGGCTTATAGGCAACAGTGCTGTACAGCAGTGACAAGGACAGTGTTGAGACAGTCATTTGTGGATGGGCGTTTGACACTAGCACTGTATTTCCTTCTTGATGTGTTATGGAGGTGTGAAGATAAGGGAGTCCTTGGCATGTTTGTGCAGCACTGGTGTTTGCCACTGGAGATGTCTTCTTTCTTACCTGGTCCAGATCAATGACTGTTGATACAACCCACCCCCCGTGTAAAGTCTCTCAGCTGTAAACTGTGAAGGCACACTCTGAGAGTTTCAGACTATTTGTCTATGTTAACTGCAGCTCCATTCCCAAGCTCATATTTACATTACGTCAAACAAATGCCATCTTCAGATTCCAACCACGTTCCAAGTTGCTTCCATTTAAAAAGCTGCATGCTGTATAAAAAAAGGTTTGTTTGTGAATGTCGCTTAACAAGGGTGACCTTTTTCTTTAAATTGCAGGATTAATAAACAGACCGAATTAGACTTCAGCTCGGCACATTAAATACTGGTTATGGCCTTCGCAAACTTTTCCAAGACATTTTTCGGGAAAGGCAAGCGAGTCTTACCCTCTTAACACTGAAGCATGTCCAATTAGTTTATCATTTCAGTCCGTTCCACACCAGGTGCTGAATAACGCAGGGTCTGTGGACAGACGCGTCCTGTCTCATGGCCGGTTTTGGACTCTGCTCTTTTGGAAAAGGTTCTTTTCAAGTCATTAATAAAAGACAAGGCCGTGTCTGTACCACCCTCCTCAAAACGGGTTGTATAAATTGATTTAGTTCGTTGCTACTTCAGCCTTGAACCAGTTTCCTTGGACAGCTGCCTCCCTGCCTGTCTGTCAATGAAGCAGAAGACAGATGTTTACAGAAGACAGTTACAAGTCCAGCTTGTAGGTTTGGGAACTGTAATGTTGCAAAATATTATTATTAGTTTATTTGGCTGAAGCCTTTATCCAAGGCGACAAGGCCATTTCAGGACACTCGGTAAACCTGACTGGATTATTGTATTAATCTTATGACCAGCAGAGATGTGATTTGCTTCACAGGGCAGCTTCTCAGGGTTGATGTTTGTTAATGTATGTTAAACACCATGAAACATTAGGTAGCCGGCTCTTCTGAGCAAATATTATTACAAAATGAATCCCAAAATGTAGAGATCTAGCAGCAAACGTCACATTAAATTGCATTCAGGGCCATTTTCACAAAGCATTTACCACCATCCTACAGCAATGGGAAGAAAAAAAAAACGAAATACCAACCAGACATGAAAAATCAAGCATTGTTTGTTCTTTTAAAAATTAAAAAAAAAAGATATTTGGATGCCCAAAACCACTGCTATTTGAGACAATGGACCCTAATCATGGTCCTTTACAGTAGGTTTGACTCGGTTGGGAGATAAGGTGATTGTATGTACAGATGCCTGCTTGGGCTCCATTTGAAGTCTCTTCTTTACAGCCAGTAGTCAAAATTAAGGCCCTTTCAGGCTTCTGTAATGCAGTGCCCCTGGATACACCAAGATCATGCTACTTCCCTCTAGTGGTTTTTATAGGGAGTACACTTTTATAGCCGCTACTGTAGGAATCTATATTTACAAATATGGGGCTTCCTCACACTTGTACATTACTCAAAAGAAGATTGAAAATATTGTAAGATAATGTAAGACAGTTGTCTGCAATGTAATTGACTGAACATACGTGTGAGCTTTTGTTTATATTCCTAATCTCCTGCTCCCAGTAAATGTTTAAGTAACATTGCCTGGTGTCACGCGTTATTTAACCAGATCAAAACCGAATGTAGCGTTCTACAGCTTGGCTGCCGTCCCAGCTGCTTTTTTGCCCAGTTCACATTAGCTGAGAAGGGCACACTGTTCTAAAAGGTGGCGCAGCGGGCTAGTCCGCTAGCCGCTCATGTCTTTCACCTAGGGAGGCCAGGGTTCTGATCCAGCTCCGGCCACATCACAAAATGACCCCACAATTAGGCTGCATGGCAGGCGGAGGGAGAGGTTTTTGTTGCACTGTGGAGCACCTCTGATGGCTCCTGCAGGCATTGCCCTGTCTTTACAAAGTGCACCTCACCTTTCACAGGCACTGCATTCAATACTTGATTCAGGGCATTCAACTGCAAAGCAAAATGAGACTAGAATAGGTCAGAGTTCATTTAATGCCGTGTGACAATAATAACTCAATTTAGTAGTTGCCAATTATTTTTTATTATTTTCTCCCAATTTAGAATATCCAATTATTATTTAAGCTCGGCTCACCGCTACCACCCCTGCTCTGACTCGGGAGGGCGAAGACGAACACATGCTGTCCACAAAAGCGTGTGTCGTCAGCCGACCGCTTCTTTTCACACTGCAAACTCACCATGCAGCCACCTCGGAAGGCAACACAGCTTACAGGCAAGCCTGCAGGCGCCTGGCCAGACTACAGGAGTCACTGGTGGACGGTGAGCAGAGGACACCCTGGCCGACCTAAACCCTCCCCACCTGGGCAGTGCTCAGCCAATTGTGCGCGGCTCCCTGGGAACTCGAGTCCACGGTCGGCTGTGGAATAGCCTGGACTCAAACTGGCGATGTCCAGGCTATAGGGCGCCCCCTGCAGCATATTCTATTTAAAAATTTAAAAACCCCAATGAAATAAAAATAATACTGCATTTGCCGCATTTCAGGGAAGTAAAAAAAACAAGCATGTCTATCCTGGCAGATGAATATTCTATTCATAACCACTGGAATGAGGATTTTTTTTTTGTTTTTTTTATTGATTTTTTTTGTTTTGTTTTGTACCTTTTTGCTGTCCTTAAGCAGCCTCAGTGTTTTGTTTTTTTTTTAAGCAGGACAAGCTAAATATAGTGTTCAGAAGGAAAAAAGCAAGACAGTCATTTCAGTGCAGTATAACAGGCACTTTGTCATAGCTGATTAGTTTGCACCTTATCTGGGAGATTTGATTCCTTGTGCATGTGGGGGTGGGGGGGGGGGGGGGGACAGGCATGTTTTTATTTGACTTTTTCCCTCCGAATATAAAGCGTGAAATATGGTCCTTCGGCCACTGTGTAATTACTAACAGATTTCAAACCTCGCTCTTTCCAAATGTTTTTTTTTTTTTTTTTTTCTGGGTGCTCGTTCCAAAAAAAGAACGCTTTTTGAAGTATTAATATTTCAAACTTCTAAAGGTTTCAGGCCCAGAAATATTCAGAGGGGGGTGACTGGAGGGCCACAGAGCCTTTTTATGTACAGAGAGCCTTTGTTGATACACATAACATTGCCCTTTTTATTATTTCAAAGATCCGTTCATTCTGGCACCTTAATATAAAGAGAGAAGGTTCAGTGTGGTGTGCCGAGGGACTGGCGCCTGGAGCTCCGGGCTGTTAGGAATGGAAACGAGTGGGACTGAGAAAAGGTGGAGGTTGGGGGAGGAGAACTGTGAGGAGAAACAGACTGGACATCAGGAGAGAGGACTAAAGAAAGGAGGCAATGATCCCTGCACTGTAACTTAAAAAGAATGCTTTCTACCATCTCCACTTTTGGGATTCCTATCATGCAATGGAGAATTATACAAAACCCAGAGTTATACCAAAGCCACCTGCCCTGCACTGGATCTGAATGAACCGAGACAGGTACCATCAATTAACAAATGTGAAGTGGTTCAGTCATCTCCCAGCAGATTCCATTATAAAAAAAATAAAATAAAAATAAATAGCTATTAAATAATAGAGATACAACATTTCTTTTCACTCAGCACAAGAGAAAAATGCAATTTTCCATAAGGCAGATGTAGGTGATAAAGGCATTCCTTTAATGTGCTCCTCTGAGGGCTAGAGGACACTGAGCTGATTCAGAGTGGCTCCTGATGCCCATTGATGCAGTTAACCTGAGGAATCGCAAGGAGGAAAGGTGGTGGCCAAAGGAAGCCTTTGAAAAGTCTAGTAGGTTATTTGGTGTAGCAGGCTTGATAGATTAGATGTGAGGCAAACGATTCCTGGCTATCACCAATGCCACTGTCTCTACCACTAAATAGACAAATTATATACAAAACAAATACTCCCTTTTCCATGAAATCAGAACCCCCTTTTTAAGGGGACTTCAGAAATACAAGCAAGAAGGTATAATGAACTGCGGACAAGGTATGAAAGTAGAGGAGAGGAGGGATGGCAAGACTGCCCATGTGTTTTCAGTCAGCACAGAGCATGTGTGGAACAGATGGGACTGAGTGTCATTCTGATCCGGTGGAGGAACAGTAGGGCCCATTTTACATTAAAGGTAAAATATAACAGGGCTGCTCTTTGTAAACCAGCCTCTCAGCTCCGCGGGCAGGCTGCACTGTTCAAAGACATGATTGTAACACTGCTCTTATCTCCCAGGCTCAGAAAGTACAACTGTTTACTGCATCTCACTTTATAAACCACCTCCAGAATGTTTACTGGCAGCGGGATTCTGGCGCCTTGGTGGCAGAAAGACGATATCTGTGTGGGAGTGCTGTGCTTCCTGTGATCTGATATCAAACACACAGGTATCGCTGCCATCAACTAGGCAGGTACCAGCCTGCCCGCACACCGGCACAGCTACCTCCTGCTTCACGTGAGGTGCTCTTGCACAATCTCTCACACTTTCTAAGGACTGCTATGACAATTCAGAGATTATGGAGTAAGAAAACCAATCAAAACGCTGAACATCAAAAATGTCTCTTTCATTGACTTAGCTTTACCTCCCAGTTCATCGCTCAATGTTAAAAGTGTTACGGATTTGCTTATTCCTGTTGTCATATCCCCAGCGACAGGGATATAGCAGAGGTGCCTAATCACACTTGCATCTTTACATGCGTCTTGAGAACAGCGTATTCAAATGTGATTCAGCAGAGTGGACAGACACATTTATATGCTGCAGTTACAACACAACTCAGTCAGTTTAGGAGAGTTCATTAAGTATACAGTGCATGGCAGGGGGTTTAATGTGGTCGTTTACTGTGAATCAATTACTCAACTAGTCACACAGTTGGTCCTGCTTGATACAAAATTGTAGTCTACCACATGAAAATCGGTCAACTATTCAGAAAAGGATTTATATTAAAATCAACTTAAAAAGCTCTGAAATGCCAGGACAATGACACACCGCTGTCTCAGTAAATGCATGTGTCGTTTGAAAACAGGTTAGATGTTTGATTAATCTCTAAATCGATTAAAACCTCTGTTTGTCAGGTATGTTGTGGTTTCGTGAACGGCTGTCCATCGTGGAGCTGAGACTCCCAAACTCGTTTCGCTTTTGATAGCAGCCTGATGAAGGCTTCCAGTGCTGAGAAGCCTGAGACATTACCCACTGGGCCACCCCACCTCCCCAAAACCTGCTTCACAATGCTTTCACCTCCAGGCGACCCAGCTATGAACTCCCCAGGGTCATCCCAATTGAGCAAAGACTAAGCCACAGTAACAAGTGCCTCCCTGCAAACCTTGCCTTGACCTTTGAGAATTACTGGCTTCCGTAGCTCAAACTGAGACTGATATTATCTACTATATTGAACTGTGGAGACATGTTCCTGTGAATTAAAATCCTGAAGGTTGGTATTTTAAAATACTTATGTGAGGGGGAGGGCAACTTGTAACACAATATTCCACTCCAGCTCATAAACCAACAGCAGGCAATTTGGACCTTATTTCATGAAATTCTCAGAAATGCAAACTAGCAATTTAATGGAACAAGGAACAACATTGTCTGGCTAATGCCAGTCGTTGCCAAAAATTACCATATGTTTTTCTTTTTTTTTTCTTCTCTTAAACAAGTAGAAGAATCGGTGCTTTATACGAGGAGGGCCTCTGCTTGTGTTTGAACAGCAGAGCTGGAAACACTAGATTGGGTTGGAGAAGGGAGGGAGCCTGGAGCCTGCAGAAGGAGAAATTGGGGGGGGGGGGGGGGGGGTAGAAAAAGGGCCCTTTGAGTGACACTGAATCAGGAACCGGGAGCTGCTTATTGCCTTCCAGCTCCAAGGAAAACATACAGTGAGCTCGGGATGGCGCCTGGGCAGAATCAAAGGGGTCTTTCAGCAGGGGCGAGCGGGAAGAGACCCTGCCCCATGCAGGTTTATTTATACTAATGAAACTCAATATAAAGAGAGGGAGACAGAGAGACCAGGGTACAGTGTCATCGCAGTGATCGATTTACTAAACATCCGTGCTGCAAGCATGCATTAAGATTCCTGGAAGGGAGGGTGCATGTACAGTTGCAGACAAAAGTATTGGCAGCCTACACTTAATATAAGATCATTCAAGAAAACAAGTTAAATACAAACACTTAGGGAACACTAGCCATTAATGAATATGACAAAAACCAAAATACACAATTTCTGATAGATTAACAATCTTTATATAAAAAAAGCACTGAAGCAATTTCAAATATTTGTTCATGATAAAAGTATTGGCATCTTTACATTAAAAGTCTAAAAAATGTAATAGAACTAATTACAATATATATTAATTGATTGAGAATCATTGCACAGTAACAGCTACAGTATGAAGTCAGTAGCTAGAAAAATAGGTAATTGTGAAGAAGACGTGGCTACAGAACAGTATCGAAGAAATATTGAACACCAAAATCCACAATCAGTGCAATAATACAGGAGTACTACAGAACAAACTCTGAAAGGCGAGTCAGGCATACTGAAGAGCTGTATGCACGGAGACCTCTCTGCAAACCACTTTTAAAGAATATTCATAAAACAAACTGTCTAAAAGTTGCCAAGAAATGTGTTTTCAGGAATCAGAAGCATTCTTCAACACAATTATCTGGTCTCATTAGACTAAAACAACATTTCCCTAAAAATGGACCACAATATTTGCTGGGGAAAAAAGGGAAAGCGTTCAATGCAAACCTGGTACCTACAGTAAAACATGGAACTAGATGTTTGTCCTTCATCTGTTATTATGGTATAATAAGCATAGGGTGCCAATATGTTTGTCTGCGACTGCAGTACAGTATCCTGTGAACTGAGGATCATAATCTGGTGTTGTATAGATGTGTCAGTAAGTGTGCCTGCAGGTTTTCAATAAAGAGACAACAAATACAACACTGCCTTTCATTGGGACATAGCCCATTAGAAACCACACTTACTGCCAACTGCACACTTGCAGCAGCCTGTGTGTCAGTCTGTCTGTGCATTCATTCTACCTGGTCACCCTTATTGAAGTTCACTCTGATATACAGGGCATAATATCACAGTATACATACAGCGTAAAGTCATGCTAGCTGTACAGGGCCCTGCTATCATTTTCAGTTGCTCAGTGAAATATGAGCCTGTTTAGTACAATCTGCCATGGCTCTGCCTTCTGTGTGTGCAGCTTCCTTTGTTTACAGTCCAGTTTGTTTACATTCCCCGGGGTAGTTTTTTGCAGAACCCACTCACAACCTAATTGACACTCTGTCATTCTAGTAGCTGCGCAGTGACACTCCGTCCACTGGTGCTGCAGAGCGGTCATGAGTGTCATGAATAGGTTCTGTGGAAACTCAGGAAGCAAAACAAGCAGTGGAAACCGGGGGCGCGCCTTTTCATCACAGGATGTTTTTGTAATGCTGGAAATACCAACAGCTCTCCTATTATTAAAACCTTTTTAAATAAAGATCATTCCAACAGTTTAGATGGAATACCCAAACCCGTGGAAGACACCTTGAACTAGCGATAAAATAACCTGACAGCACCGTTTATTAACACAGTCAAAGATGCTAAAGCACAGTGATGCCTGTTGTTAGCATTGAAAACATACAGCCGTGCTATTCTTTTATATGGGTAAAGCATTTCAGATTAAACAGATGACGGCACAGTCACACACAACGCATGGTATTTATTGCACCTACAGGACCCAGAATAAACATAGTTACAAAATATCCACCCATTACACATACGCTATCCAGAAACAAATGAGCTGTACCAGGAGCACGCATTCTTCACAGACTCATTCATTAACATTTCATACAAACGAGGGGCTTTCAGCATTGCAGAACAACGCAGCTCTATGAATAATGGAAGGGGAACCACTGAACTTTTCAAACGCAAAGATTGCTGTGAATTCGAATGATAAGGGCATGGCTTGTATTGTTCAGCCTGGCATCATTAACACACTCTACCTACTGGCTGGTTCTCTGTGGTTAAGCACGCTGGAATATCCATTTTTGAAATACAATTTTAACAACTGATTTTCGTTAATGGAGGTATTTTTACACGTAACAACAATTGTATTAGTATTTAAATTAAAAAGATATATGTTATACACAGCGGTCACTCTTCCATTCCATCCACTTCGGCTCCTGAAGAATTTCTGCATCCAGTCGAGTGCTCTGGGAGATCACTGGAAGCTCCTGGAGAACCAATCAAATGTGCCCATGGTTCCCGAGTCACCCTATTTTTGACTTTGTAGTTTGTGCAAAGGCAAGCTGTGTGGAAGTGTGTCTGTGTGGGTTAGCGTGTTCTAGGTTAGCGTGTGTATAAGTGTGTCTGTGGGTTAGCGTGTTCTAGGTTAGCGTGTGTATAAGTGTGTCTGTGTGGGTTAGCGTATGTGTAAGTGTGTCTAGGTTAGCATGTTTGTAAGTGTGTCTGTGGGTTAGCGTGTGTGTAAGTGTGTCTAGGTTAGCGTGTGTGTAAGTGTCTGTGTGGGTTAGCGTGTGTGTAAGTGTGTCTAGGTTAGCGTGTTTGTAAGTGTGTCTGTGTGGGTTAGCGTGTGTGTCTGAGTACAGGCGTCCTCAGTGTGTTCATAGCTGCTTTTTTTAATCCAGTGTTAGCACGTCCCTTCCAATCCCTACATATGGTCCTAGTAAAGTGTTCCGACACTGGCCTCTTTCTCCTAAACAAACGGTTTCATGCAAGGAGACACTGAATACATTATCCATGGTCTGCAGGTTAGATTTCTCTCCAGGAATTAGTAATAAAAATAAAACTCAAACGCTCTGAATGAATTCTTCTTCCTAACAACTCAGGTAAGTTAACTGAGGCCAGCCGGAGACAGACTGGCAAGAGGTTAGAGCTCAGAACTGAGAGGCAGCATTGCCGCGTGGTTAGAGCTGAGTCCTGGGACGCAGGGTGGCCTGGTGTTCAGAGCTAAGGCATTTGGATGGAAGCAGTGTAGCCAAGTGGTTAGAGTGAAGGGACTGGGAGAGAGCTGGTGTGTCTCAGTGGTTATATGTAAGAGCCAGGCTATTTACAGGACATTTGCATGCTGGCGATACAAGCTGCACTGGTGTTTGAATTCTGTCTTCTTATAAATTCTCAGCCGGTGATGTCAAAATGATTGAAGTGTGTTGCTTGCTTCAGTCCTGACATCTGACTCTGCTATGCAGTGCAGAGGCAGTAATTGATTAAGACTGAGGGCTGCTTGTGTGTGTGTGTATGTCTAGAAACCACTGACTGTCTTCTTTAAATTCACAACCCTCCTATAAATATAAGTGGCTGGAGCAGAGGGATTGGGAAGGAAGGAGTGGCCACTGGTTAGACCTGAGCTATCAGGCGGGCAACAGTGTGACAAAGTGGTAAGAGCTGATGGACTGGGAGGTGAGCAGTGTGGCCTAGTGGATAGAGCTGATGGGCTGGGAGTGAGGCAGTGTGACCTACTGGTTAGAGCTGAGGGACTTTGAGGTAAGCCGTGTCCAATCCTAGTAGTTGCAGCTGACTGGGAGGATGAGTGACCAAGTGTGTGTGTGTGTGTGTGTCCGTCTTCTTGAAATGTATCACTCAGCCTGTGTCACACACAAGCACGTCAGGGGTTGAAAAACACAGGTTGTGCAACGCATTAGCGAGAGGTATCTGAATGCTTCACACCATGCCCCCTGTACTAATCCAGGCAAGGAGAAGAGATGCCATCTGAGCCTGCCCATCCGTCCGCGCTTTATTAATAGGACTTGTTTGGCGCACTGGACTGTCACCGTGCCAGTAACCCAAGCCACGGAGCAATTTATTTTAATCTGACAGTAAAGATAGCCTCTGTCAGCCGGCCCCTGTAATATACCGGCCTCCAAACACTCCTGCCCTTTACGTTAAGGCTACCCTTTCTGGTTCTACAAATCAAATAACCTTTTTACAGAACATGCATCTGGCCTAGGACATTTTCACCTCATTTATATTGGGCACTGGTTCAAATCTTTTAGTTGTGTAATACCTAGGCATGTTCGGCCCATATTATTTACTGTTTATATTTGAAAGCACAGAGCCTACACTGCATTTCAATATTGCATAGTTTGTCAGAGCACTGGTCGAGCGCTTATGAAACATCCTATTGAAATCTCTGGATATGTATAAAAGCAGATCTACATTTTAGTTTGTGAAATCTAGAAATCCAAACGAAGATGCGTTACAGTTGTTGATATCCATGATTTTATTTCTATTATAACATGTCTATTGATATGGACTGATATGCACAATTAAAGAATAGTATTTGATTTCTATGGAACGTTTTGTGACCTGCAGTATCAGCAGCTGAAGCTGCAGAAACAGAAAGCTTTTGTACTTTTACCTTACTTTGCATTGCGTGCCGCTGCACTGCTTTCTATGGCAAGCTGGCTGTATTTAGGTCCCAAGAGTCATTCATTCCAGGGGCTTAAGATCTATAAATAGTTAAGAAGAATATGCCTTATTTGGGTTCATTTATTTAAATAACACGACTTCTAAATTACATGAAACAGAACGTGCATTGATTTTTCTACAGTTTTCAAGGTAATAGCATACTTTAAAAGGAACTAAAGATAATGAAATAATTAGGTTTGACTGAGACCTTTCACCATTCAAACTGCCTATCCTGTCCACCATGACTGCCAACTTGTAAACCTGAAATGAAAAATGCATAATCTGTACTGCGGTTTATTTTCCCTATGGTGCTTGATTATGAAACACCCTTTATATACTTAAAGCTCTAACCGTGGAGCCAGTACTGAAGCTTCCCCTGCACCCCTGTCCCCAGAGATAAGCACCCCCAGCGATTTACTAAGTCAATGCTCTGAATACATAGCATGCTCTGCTCTGCAGTTTTTCAGTACTAGGAAAGGCCTGTGGCTGTGTTACTTTATGACTGAACACAATTGTAACCAATCAGAAAAGCCCTCCAATATATAGGGAAACATTCCTAGATTTGTTTAATTTAGCAATCCAAATAAAGATCATTATATATAGAATTGTCTTGTATACATTATTTCATTGGTAATATACAATGTCTGTTATCCCTGATATAGAATATAATAAAGACTTGTATTAGATTTATATATGTCTACGATTACGTGAGCAAGCATTGGTTTACTAACCCTAATGCTTAACCGGGTCACAGTCCCGCGTCGTGTGAAACCACGTACCTGCGTCGGATTAACCCGGGTCCCAGTGACCCCCCTTGGGATGTGGGTTGACGCGCTTTGACCCGGGTTGAGCGAGACAATGCTTAACGGCCGTTCGTGAGTCGACACAAAAACAAACAGCCGCGCCTGTGTGAAGGTTTCACTTCCACAAGGAACGTTTCTGTTGATTCTGTTTAGCCATATTTTTGTTGATTTGAGATACAGCATGAGCCACATTGCAGCAGGGATGCAGAAACATTTGCTCTAATCAACATTTGGGCTGACGGTTCAATCCAGAGAAGCTTGGATGGAAGCGTCCGTAACAAACTGCTTCCGGGGCATTGATACACGCGTCGTGGACTTGCATCTGTCACCCAGGTCAACCCTGCTTTATCAAAAGAAATCACGTAGTCGACCCGCATGACACCCGGTCCTGCCCGGATAGGTTCTGACCCGGGTAGATCATGCCAGTGTGAAAGGGGCTTAGTTAGGATACCTGACTGGGACACAGTCAGGGTGTGGTTACTTGAGATGGGGCGCTCGGTACATTTCTTAAACATCTTCACCCTCAACAACGCAACATCAAGAGATGCCAAGTTCCTGGACCTATTTTTACCTTTATTTCCTGCATACTCCTGTATTTAGTCTGGCAGACTGATTTTAAATTGATATAAAATTATGATGATAATAATAATAATGACTGAAGGAAACGTTTAAAGCAGTTGAAAAAATAAAATGTTCCAGCATGTCTCTATAAATGAGATTTGAATCTTTAATACCTTTCCTGGTTAAATATTTTCAAAAGGGATTTTCAGTTCATTAAAAATAGCCATAGAACGTATTTAAAAAAAGGTAAAATGTTGAAATTTCACAAGGGAGCAGCAAAGATGGATTGAGAGAAGGCAAGGATATGGAAGTGCTACGTTACTGCTTGTATAGCATAAGCAATGTGCAGAACAGCTTCTACCTGCTGCAACTTAGCAATGCAATGGTTCAGCATTAAGAGCCAATGGTAGCACAATGGCAGCGACAATGAGCCATTGGTACAAACAGTGGTAACATTTTCATATCAACGGTATCACCATGGTTGTGGACCAATACACAGTTATAAGCCTTTGTTCCATACCAGGACCACTGCAAGATCCTCTGTTTCAAATCCATTGTGTTTCCATTGCTGGAAATGCTGATGGTTCTGCAATGGTTCCTTCAGTGTAATGCGTTGTAATGTAACAGCAAGCAAATAGTGGGTTTTAAAGCCTTTCTGTAACAGGACTGTCGAACCTGTGCAATATGTCTGCAAAAATAAAAAAGTCTGTTTAGGATTATTATAGCTGTGATTGCGGCCACAGACCTATACTAAACTAAAAAGACTTGTAATCTTATCTGTAGGAGTCGTTACAAAGGGGCTGGTTTTCATTGGTCTGTAACAAAAAAAGGAAAAACCACATTTAAACTGTAACACATTGGGAATCCTTGTATGCAACCATAAGAAGGTCTCCAGGTACTGCTGTATGAATTAATACATGTATAGGTAAAGGACTACTGGGTCCTATTTTTAATATTTCAACAGTGGCACTATTTAGATCCGCCACTGTTTAAATGACTTGAACAGACGCAACCCTTCCCATTCGATCCTGCTCTCCCTTAGCTCAGCTCTGGCAGCTTGCAAAGTGAGTTTTATTACAAAAGAAATGTGCAGAATGTGGAGCACCAAGTAAAACAAATATTTTAGGAATATGAAAATAAATGGAAATGGTTTCACTTTGCCTCTCCCCGTCAACGTATCAAATAAAATTGTGAATGAGGCTGCAGTTTGTGAGTACTGTAAAAACAGTGCAATTAATCCCCAGCCTGCCTGCCTGCCTCCTCCCTCTCCCCCCTGCTGCATAAGGCAGCCAGTTATTACAGATCAATCTGCAATGGCAGGCTCCAGCACTGGCTTCCCTCTGCTTATTTAAACTGAACTTTCTGGGCAAACAGTCCTTCATTTTTTTTCCCCACTGGGAGTTATGTGTTGTAAAGCGATACTGTTGCGTGACCAAGAGTGTCTGCAGTAACAGAACATATGACAAACAGTAACTAAATAATCTGCATTGGCTATGCAGACTAGAACAACAATGGAAATGCTAAGGTTCGAAGGGGAAATGGTAGCGCAAGGGTAGCTACAGATTGATTGTATAGTACAGACAGTGGGAGCATTGACATATTTTGACATAACAATGGAATAGGTTTTGGATTTTGTTTTTACAAGAAGTGAAATAGTTTTTTTTTTTAGAATGTTATTTAATTTTTTTTTTTTACTAAGCTAAGTCTATCCAAGAGGACAAAGACAGTTCCAAGAATATGATGCTAAGATGGCAATTAAACGCTGTAATACAGGATTGTCTGGAAGAAAGTCGTATTTAACAGACACACTTTCCCTTGAAAACGACCAGCTCTGCTGCTTGAGGGTTAGCAGCGTATCTGCGACTTGTGGCTGAGAAAAGCCTTGACATGTATCTCAAACAGCAGCTGCTGATGCAGCTCGAGGAGATGGGTCTTAGTCTTTCAATACAGACGCACGTTGTATCCAACACCAGTGTGGATCACGCTGATTCCAAGCACAGCAGCCATTATTCTATTGCGGAGTTTAGAATCTTAAAACTCTAGCCGTGAGTTTACAAAGAGATGTAATGCAATCCATTAAAGGAAACAAAAAACCCCAAAAACATGATTTTTTTTTTTTTAAATCATCAATTTAAATATTTGTATATGTTAATAACGGCATTAAAGTCCTCCACAGCTGGAGCCTGGTTCAGATACAAATGTTTAAATCCAAACCCAAACAAAGGACTGTACACAAGGTAAAGAACATGCAGACAGGAGTGGTTTAGTATGTCTAGTCATCACTTGAAGAAACACCAGTATCTGAGAAAAGTGAACCAGTTAGCTTAGCTGTTAAAGACACTTTTGATCTCTATTAGAACTCACAATTAAAAGGAGTGTTCTCCCAATTTCAGTCATATTCATCACAAACACCAAATCATTGAAGCAAAATGTAGACAAATGACGCTTTTTTCAAAATACACTACATAGTTTTTATTCCATTCAACACCCTCATTCAAGTAAGTTTCAATAGGCCTAAAGTTCTGTGTATATAAGTTAAAAAGACCACAGTTCAGATCAATAAAATGCACTTTACTTTGTTGCAGTGATTATAATTTGTTTATCCAAGACGATTTACAGAGACTAGTGTGTGTGTGTGAACTACGCATCACCTGCAGAGTCACAACAACATCTCACCAGAAAGACGGAGCACAAGGAGGCTCAGTGACTTGCTCAGGGTCACACAGTCAGTCAGGGAATGAGCTGGGATTTGAACCAGGGACCTCCTGGTACAAGCCCTTTACTTTAACCACCAGACCACACAGCCTCCTTAGTTTTAATTTAGTAAACTTGATTCACACTCTGTAATTACACCTCTTTCATACTATACTAAATTTTCATATTACCAGACAGGTCCCTTAAACATCTGGTGTATGCATCTTAAATCAAGGGGCAGGTTTAACACAGCTTATAATAAGAGAAAGTGTAAAATCCCTGCGTTTGGAGCTCAATAGAAGATTCTGTTAATAGTTCATCTGCAGTGTCTGTTGTTTGCACCAACGAACAGCACTTCATTCGCTACAGTTTAACTATGGGGCCAGTTGTTTTTCTTTTTTTTTCATATGGGAAAGGAGCAATGACTTTAGGTGAATTCAACCTTCAGAGTGTCCTTGTCAGCTGCAAGTATCCATTTCACAGTTTCCACTGCGCTGCCATCTCCCAGCTCTGCCTGTTTAAACTGGGCTGCTGGAGCCCATGGTTAGAATTGCTTACCATGGTACATTTGCAAGAAATCCTGCAGCAGATTATCAGAAAACTGCATTCGGTCATAAAGCCTGTATATAATATCCTTTGTGTAGGTGCTCAGAGTCAGCTGTGCAATAGCAAACACATAGGAAAGTGTAATAACATAGAGCATGGCAAGCCTTGTAAAGCATATTAATAAATATGGCAAGCTATGGGAAATGCATAGTATACCAGGATTGCTAGAAGCTCTTTAAAACTCTTTCAAAGAGAGCAGTAAGAATCTAACAGTCTGCGGAAAGACGGAAGACCTCAAGACTTTAATCACTATTTTGGCTTGCGAGGACATGATTGGAGAAATTGTAATGCTTTAAAAATTGCTGCAGCAATTCTGAGTAATATTACACTTCCTGTTCTGGTCCAGTTTAAACATAGCAATGAAAAAAAAAAAACGAATGACAATGTTTCCAGTATGCTTTAGTGTAAGCAAGACATAACTGCCTGGGCTTCTGCTTTTTCAAGTTAATCTTTAGGATTTGGCAGAACACTTTTCCTTTTTGTTAATTAAACCTCTAAACCTTTAATTAGAGCTCAGTGTCTTGAGGGAAGCGTGTTCTCTGATTCTGTGGACAGGTTGAGACACAGACCCTGATCAGGTGCCAGGTATGAGAATGACACCCTCAGGTAACAGACCTAGGTGTTGTTTTAATCACTTGAATTACCCACATTGCACTTACTCAAATATTGTGTTTCATATTGTGTTTAGGGGCTCCCGAGTGGCGCATCCAGTAAAAGCACTCGCTAGAGTGCAGGATACGCTCTATAGCCTGGACATCGCGAGTTCGAGTCCAGGCTATTCCACAGCCGACCGTGGACGGGAGCTTCCAGGGGGCAGCGCTCAATTGGCCGAGCGTCGCCCGGGGGAGGGAGGGTTAGGTCGGCCAGGGTGTCCTCGGTTCACCGCGCACCAGCGACCCCTGTAGTCTGGCCGGGCGCCTGCGGGCTTGCCTGTAAGCTGCCCAGAGCTGCGTTGTCCTCCGATGCTGTAGCTCTGAGGCGGCTGCATGGCGAGTTCGCAGTGTGTAAAGAAGCGGGCAGCTGACGGCACACGCTTCGGAGGACAGCGTGTGTTCATCTTCGTCCCTCCCGAGTCAGCGCAGGGGGGGGTAGCGGTTAGCTGAGCCTAAAAAATAATTGGGCATTTCAAATTGGGGAGAAAATAATAAAAACTAATTGGCAACAGCTAAATTTTATTATAAAAAAAAAAAAATTAAATTAAAATATTGTGTTTAATTAACTCTGTGTTGACGTACTTTGATCTGAATTCCACCAAACACGTGTAACACAGGCTAGGTCCTCAAGGTGTCTTATAGAGCTGTAAGAGCTGGCTGCATCAAGAGTATTGTGTACAAGTACTGCATAATGACAGCAATATAGAAAGACAATTCATTATTAAACTGCAGATACAGCCTTCATTAACCCAGCCAATAAGAAGCTTAAACACATGACCTAAACTGTGAAACTCTACAGAACTTGAGCTAATGAACGTCCATGTCAAGTTTCATCACAATCACATGACCAGATCTCTAGATAGATCTAAAAATATAACCATAATAGAAGGCTAGCTATGGGGCTGATTCTGCTATTCTGCATCTTGGCAAATAAAATCTGAATTGATTTATTCAGGATCAGCGTTCAGGGATACGTGCCACCTGCACCAGTGCATGCCAGTGGCTTTAACAGTGAGTTGCCTTGGCAACAACAGCTGGTTTGAGTTCACTTGGAATCTGAACTTATAAAACTCCACCAGCCATCCCCAGCTATCTCCTTGCCTTAAAAATTACCAGAGGGAATGCCTTATAAAATACTGGGCCAAGGAACACTAATTCAACTGGTGGCAATTTGTTTGCTTTTGTCATGTTCAACACACATCATGTATATATTGGGAAAGTATGCATAGGCATTTCTAAGGATAGGATTTGCAGCAGTGCTTACACAGTGATACTGCTTCTGCAATGGAACACCAGTGCGCATTGTTGCATTCTCTTAATATCATATGCCAAAATATGAAAATATAACCACAGTAAAGTACTGTTCTACTATTGTCTCAAACCATTTGCCTTTGTGCTAGCATCGCCCCGTGGTACAGCACCATTGCCGTGCCACTGCATTTGGGTTTTGTTAACAGTTAGTATTTGGTGTGGTTGGGATTGCTGCTTTTTCTTACTTTGTTGTTGTGTGCTAGGTCAGGACCTGGGGCACGGAATGAGCATGTCACTGTCCAGCAGCGTTCTGCTCTTCAATAGCCTTGTCTCGCGTCTCCGGAACTGGCTTTGTGTGGCAGGGATCAGTAACAAGCAGGATAAGAGGATTAAGAGAGCGGCAGCGAGTGGATTAGCGATTCACAGCCATTCAGAACCCAGGCTTGTCCGGCCCCTTGACAGACCCTCGGCCCCACCCAAAACATGAAGGGCAAGACATGAGTGAATGGGGGACTAGCTGGTATCCCTCGGTAACACAGTATTTAGGCTTGCAGCCCTGTAAACATCCGACAGCTTTAACACTGGTATTTAAAACGTATTCACAATCTTCAGAAACGGCTTGTTCTTTAGCAGCATCTAATGAATGTATTATACCTAGTGGGGGAATAGTGTGTACAGGAGGCTCTGTAAGTAGTCATACATATGCACAACCAATGAGCGTCTGAATGATTGAATAGCGTATTGAGCAAGGCACACATACCTGTAGTGATACACTCATCCCCGCTTCAGAGAACAGCATGAATGAAGTCTGCATGCTGCCTGATGGTCCAGTTTTTTTTATTCTAATTCTGTCTTACTGGACATCTCAAAGAATACACAGCACATAATAAATAAAACAAGAATACACTGGAAGAAAGCATTACTCACAGTCTCATCTGGCAGGGGGATGGGGTGGCTGTTTAGGCGTTTCATTTGTTTTTCAGAAAAAACAAGAACCTAATAGCAGCTGAACTAGAGAATAAGCCTCCATTGTACAGCACCACCACGTAGGCATTCAAATCCAGGCTGTTTTACATCTGAATAGGCTTCGGGACTGAGAGGTGGGCACTATGGACAGGTGCTTTTGACACAGAGACAGTCCATCCTTAACTCAGGTTTCACGGTCAAAAATAAAAATGAGAATCGCCCCGCTGTCTGAAGAGCTGTTGCCCTTGTCACAGCGCAGGAGAGAAAAAGCTCTTTCTGCGTCTGTGTGTGTGTGTTTCAATGTTCTCCGTTTCAGATGGAAAACGATGCATTGTTCGAGGGGGGCAGAAAGGGGAGTAAAGAGAATTGTACGGTGCTCTGAAAGGGAGCTGAATAGAAAAGAAAGTGGAAAAAGAAAAAGGGGATCTTTTGAAAGGAAGGAGGAGAGAAAGGGGGCAGGGGGTGTAACAAAAGGCAGTGCTGTCTCAGTTTTTAGGCAATCATACTCCCGCAGGGGTCCATCCTCTCTCTCTCCCAGTCTCTTCCTTTCATTTGCATAAGGAAAGGAAAAGGGTTTACTTTCCACCCTGCTTTCTGTTTTGTTGTGGGTTTGTTTTTCAGTGGATGGAGTGTGTGTGTGTGTGTGTGTGTGTGTGTGTGTGTGTGTATTCGGGGAGGGGGGGGGGGGGAGGGGGTAAGAGGCCTATTCAGAGTCTCTCCTTTTGAATTCTTTTCTGTGGGCTGAGAGAGCAGCGGCAGCACTTGTAAAGTAAAAAGGCATCTCCAAGACAGACTGGCAGCCAAGCTCTCGTACCCTCAGTCCCTGTTATATAATAGAAAGGAAGAAATGACTTGTTTCTTTTTAATCTCCAATCCTCACTGACTTTACAAGTAGCATTTCTTTAACCACTAGTCCTCACTGCTTCCCAGTCCCTCCACACAGCCTCCTAATGCATCCACATAACAGTGAGCAATATACTGGTAAACTTGTTAATAAATAAATAAATAAATAAATAAATAAATAAATAAATAAATAATTGACCAACTCGTACCGTACTGGTCCCTCCCTCGGTACACTTCGTAGAGCAGTAATGGACTGTTAATGCTGCCATATTAACATTAGCCACTAGGGGGAAACAAATCTGTTTTTGTGGCACCTTGCCTGCTGAAATGTGGTGTTAACAAGACAAGGCTATCTGGACGTCAGATAATCGATTGCTGAGTAAATAAATACAACACGGTAGAAACATGACCTTTTCAAGATACTGTATGCAAATCGACTTCTCTCGAACTCTGGTATTTCCTCCGTTTTTTATTGAACTGATAATACTGTACATTATTACCCCCACCCCCCAAACACACACACTGCCTCTCTTTGATTCTGATACCCTACACTAACAGCCCTTCACAGTAAGCTGATAACTCTTTGATGGTCGTCAGACAGTCGGGGGTTCTCTGAAATTAACAAACGGCAGTGTCACTCAATAGCACAGGATCACAAAATACACACAATCTGTCTTCCACTGCACCTGAGAAACGCAGAGGAACGAATGATACACATTATAATAACAAATTGATATATGACCTGGTTCACACAAACACATCAGATAAAGCCACATACATCTCGTTTAATAGAACGTGCCGATGGAGTATCGAGGAAATTAGGTTCCACACAAATGTGAAAACGGGATGAAAGTGGAGTCGCTTAAACACAATGATATAACGCTGCCCGGCTGGCCTCAAGCATTGAGTTGCCTTTGTTGGGCTGATAAAGAATGGAATTCCAATAAACTTTCTTTGTGTGGTTTGACCCCTCGTGCTGCCCCGGCCGCTCGCACCTTAGGATAGGAATGCTAATGCGCGCTTTACACAGCAAGATCTGCTTCATTGTGTCCTTTATTAACAACTGGAATCCGGCATAAAGTCGCAGTTTTATATATATATATATATATTTGGTATGTTTAACATGCCTTTGGGGAAAATGTGTTTGAAAACAAACAGTGGAGGTAGTTACAGGCTTTTGATGCCATGGAGACTACACTCACTTATTTCAATTTAAATCTGAATTTGTTTGTAGTGTAATTTACTACACTGATAACGATGTAACCAGCTACTGTCGCTTTCTATTTAAACCTTATGTTTAAAATATGAACTGTTTATGAGTTGATATTACAAAAGAACGTGGCCTGTTACCTTATCACGAGTATCAATGTGTTCTGAATTTGCAAAAACCCCTTACCCTGCTCTTTCACTGCGCTCTCCAGCGCATTAAAATGGTGTAATCGTGGATCACAATGCATGCCGTTTGTGTTGTGTTTGTTACGAAGCATATAACTTAACTCCACTGGAACGCATCATGTTAAGCTATAGTTACATAATAAGGCAATACACTGCATTCTAACCAAAGTCGCTGCTTTGTGTATATATTGCTTACGATTGTAAGTCGCCCTGGATAAGGGCGTCTGCTAAGAAATAAATAAATAATAATAATAATAATAATAATAATAATAATAATAATAATAATAATAATAATAATAATATAGCGCAGTATTCAGGACTTTGCAGTCGAATTAGAAATTCCCATCATAAAAATGATGTTAAACTACTTAATTGTAACACATTTTAAACCCTAAAAGTTTAGTACTATGCGTCGTTCTTTAAAAAATAAATTAATAATAATAATTAGAATTTTAAACTGCTGTTACAAAACATTCATTACCAACAAACTCCCAACTTGCAGTAGTAACCGATCTGAAACGATTGTAGCGATCCCTAGCACCACCAATATTGAAAAAGCAACACCAATATTGAAAAATGTTGACGGTCCCTAAGGTGCGTGCCGCCCCCTCGGCGTGTTCGGGCGAGAGGGCGGAGCTACGCGTTTCCAAACAGAGTGCCAGCCCCACGCGAGAGATTAAATGAACTGAGGCGAGAAACTTCAGTCCATCAGAAACCGACTCAAGAACAGTACTGCATTCTTGCGAACGGCAGCAGTTTTTAAACTACCGGTACATATTATGTGTAAATACTAAAAAAATAGACAGCAAGATAAATGCGACAGCAATATCGGATATTTCAGACCAGATCATGTTGCTCTGCGCCATCAAAAAAAGGAAACGGCAATTAAAAACTTGTAATTTGTAAGAGTTAAGAGATAAACCCTTGTTTTTCAGTTTTGTGTTTAAGGGTCTGCATTTTTCTAAAGCATATATTTTTTGAGCAACCGGGACGTCATTGTGAACATCGCAAATTAACTCTGTTTTCAATAATCGCATTTCGGACTTTCAATCCAAGATAAATAAAAGCGATTTTTTTGCGGAGGAGTTAAACGTTACTCAAGAGGACAGTGATCTAAGAAGCTGTGCTGGTGAACTTTGTTTTTAAGTTTGAAAAAAGCGGAACCTTTTTTTCGGTCCAGCACAGACGGATTACAACATTGCCTTATAAATTGAACGGGACATAGTCTCAGAGCTGTTTACTGCGATATAACCGGGACCCCAGTGTGAATGGAATAGTACCCATTTTTTATTTTTATTTTCCTTTTAACATTGAAAAAGCAAACGAACTGACATTAGTAAATTAGATTCCAAATCGAATTCAGAAAAAAATACTAAAACTGATGCTGTGCATTGAATACCATTTCAATACTGTATATTGAATATCATTTTTTAAAGAAAAACATTTAAACCATTATTCAATAATTTAAAAAAAAAGCAATGGAAGGCTTTCATTTGAAGATAGCGATTTCTCTGCTGTGTCAGCTGATGATTGCAGGATCCAGTCTGGAGATAGGGGCCTATGATATAGAGCGGGGTAGGGAGGCTAAATGTGAGCCTATCGAGATCCCCATGTGCCAGGGTATCGGCTACAACATGACCAGGATGCCCAACTACATGCGGCACGAGAACCAGAAGGAGGCGGCCATCAAGCTGCACGAGTTCGCCCCCCTGGTGGAGTACGGCTGCCACGTCCACCTGCGCTTCTTCCTGTGCTCGCTGTACGCCCCCATGTGCACGGACCAGGTATCCACCTCCATTCCTGCCTGCAGACCCATGTGCGAGCAAGCCAGGCAGAAGTGCGCCCCCATCATGGAGCAGTTCAACTTCGGGTGGCCCGACTCCCTGGACTGCTCCAAGCTGCCCACCAAGAACGACCCCAACGCCCTGTGCATGGAAGCCCCTGAGAACGACACCAAGGGGGAGACGCAGAAGGGGCAGGGCATGCTACCGGTGCCGCCCCGGCCCAGACAGCCAGGGGCTGGGGACGGGCGCTTGCCGGGCAGCCTGGGCTCCTGCGAGAACCCGGAGAAGTTCCAGTACGTGGAGAAGAGCCGGTCCTGCGCGCCCAGGTGCTCGTCTGCCGTGGACGTCTTCTGGTCCCGGGAGGACAAGGATTTTGCCTTCATCTGGATGGCTGTCTGGTCCACCCTGTGTTTCGTCTCCACCGCCTTCACAGTCCTGACCTTCCTGTTGGACCCCCACAGGTTCCAGTACCCGGAGAGGCCCATCATCTTCCTGTCCATGTGCTACAATGTCTACTCGGTGGCCTTCATCATCCGCTCTGTGGCCGGTGCTGAGAACATTGCTTGCGACCGCGAGAACGGGGAACTCTACGTCATCCAGGAAGGGCTGGAAAGCACTGGCTGCACCATCGTCTTCCTCATCCTCTACTACTTTGGCATGGCCAGCTCTATCTGGTGGGTCATCCTCACCCTGACCTGGTTCCTGGCAGCGGGAAAGAAGTGGGGCCATGAAGCCATCGAGGCACACAGCAGCTATTTCCACATGGCGGCTTGGGGCATCCCAGCTATGAAGACCATTGTCATCCTCACCATGAGAAAGGTGGCTGGCGACGAACTGACGGGCCTGTGCTATGTGGGCAGCATGGACGTCAACGCCCTCACCGGCTTCGTCCTCATCCCGCTGTCCTGCTACCTGGTCATCGGCACCTCCTTCATCCTGACTGGCTTCGTGGCACTGTTCCATATCCGCAAAATCATGAAGACCGAAGGGACCAACACGGAGAAGCTGGAGAAGCTGATGGTCAAGATTGGTGTCTTTTCAATCCTCTACACTGTGCCTGCCACCTGCGTCATCATCTGCTACTTCTATGAGAGGCTCAACATGGATTACTGGAAGTTCAGAGCCTTGGATCATAAGTGCACCTCTTTTCCTGGAAGGAACAGCGACGACTGCTCCTTGGAAGCGTCTGTACCCACCGTGGCTGTGTTCATGCTCAAGATTTTCATGTCCCTGGTGGTGGGCATCACCAGCGGTGTTTGGGTCTGGAGCTCCAAGACCCTTCAGACCTGGCAGGGCCTGTGCAACAGGAAGCTGTCGGTCAGGACTACCAGAAAGCCATGCAGCAGCGTCAGCTGCAACGGCACCCACTGCCATTACAAAGCACCCACGGTGGTGTTACACATGAGCAAAACTGACCCCTTCCTGGACAGCCCCACGCATGTCTGAAGCTTTGTTGTTGGGTTTTTTTTCAAGTTTTTGTTTGTATCTTTGTGGACAAAGCTGGGAAAATGGCCTTTAAGTGACCTTTTTAAGATTCTAACAAGGGAATACAATAAAGGGAGTCTTGAGCTCAGACTGCATTTGGCATGTGTTGCAGAGCCTGGCACTGCACACTTTTCAGAGTAAGCATGTCAGCAAGCTGTTTGTTCTGAAGCTGGGAGGCTGATATAGGGGAGAAGGACCTTGTAATGATTTAGGACAGATTGTGGCAACAATGTAAAAGACTTAAACCAGCCAAAACTAGAGACTGTCCAAAAAAAAAAAAAAAAGGCAACATGAAACATGATTTGTAAATAATGCCCACTTTCATGCAAATGTAGGACCTCCTGAATGGACAAACAGATATACCATGTAGTAGTTGTATCTCAGTGGTTTGCATGGTACATATACCCCCTCCCCCTATGCAGTATTGCATAGAAAGGTTAAAATGAATTAAATGTACATGTCTATTTATTGTATAAATATTTAATTGGAATCTGCCTTGATGTTTAATATCGCTGTATGTATGTGTATGGTATGTATATGGTATGTATGTATTGTATAGAAAAATAATCTTGTATAGCCTTAACTAGAGGGTAGTGTACAAGAATGTGCCTTTATCAAACCCGTATCTTTTTTAATAAAAATACATGTCTATATTTTCACCTTTTGTGATAGTGTGTACTTTATTACCGCCGGGTATCCCATGCTTAGTTGTCAGTCAGATTATACTTAGAAACCGGACACAGCGGCTCAAATATACATTTGTAGCTAATTTGTAGCTAATTTTTTCTCCCAATTCCACACGATATTCTGAATCAACATTTCATGGTTAGTTGCTCTTCTTGTAAAAGATTGATTTAAAAAAAAATGTTTTACAAAAATAAAAACACCATAAAGAATAATCCAAAATAAAGATCATTAGAGATGGTAATAAAAAAAACAATTCCTGTGTTATACCATACTGGTGTACAGCGAGGAAACATGCTTTTTGGACCATTATATAAATTAAAACATAAGACAGCCTAGGTCCTGATAAACGATGCCTATACAAAATAAATAAGACCAACCATTCTCTATGCGAGTACATCTGTTTATTGAACCGGTTGCTGGTGTTGAGCGACCTGTATTAAGGTTAAAGGTGCAGCATTTGGGAATTGTCGGTGCACGACCAGAATGGAAACGTCATGTAAGCCGCAGGGGGTTTTGTTCATGAAGTGTACAGAACTCCATTCACAAGATTGATGCATTGCCCTGAGCGCGATAAACAGTATAGCCGTGTGCACAAACATCGTTTGCTGGACGGGTCGATTACCTCATTATAAATCTTGTTTTTCTAATCTTGTTTGGACACAACGTGTTAAATGGTCTATTTTAGAGTTCACTTTCATTACAGTACAAATATGTCTTTAGGGTATCGTATCCAACAGTACTATACCTACATAAATACATTTTTAAAAAAGCATTTATTTTATTAGCTGTTGTTAAAATAAATATAAGCTTGGCTGAATTGCCTAGTAATAACAATTAAACTGCCTTAAGAGAACATTCAAGTACATATCTCGCCGAATTAAAGCTGACGTGTTTTCTTAGTATTCGCATTGAATTAACATTGAACACATACAGTATTTATATAATTATATGTGTCATTACATTTGTAAATTATTCAGATTCTGTAACTAAAAAAAAAAGGCACTGACACACTTAGTTGCCTTGGTTACCTGGGCTGAATGAAAGCACAAACTTTCCAAACCTAAATACATTTGGCATATATCCTTTAAAAAAGGGGGGGGGGGGGGGGGGGTGTAAAAGTTAATAAATGGAAACTACCCGAATAATGTTTTTTAAAACGTCTTCAGTATTTAAATAGGTGACAGTTTAGTATCATATTCTCCGTCACGCGCAGCCGCGGTCCTAGGGATATCAGCTTTTCAAACCCGTTTATGTCTGTGTTTTAACCTCTGGCTTACATCACACATTAATGACTATTTAGGCTTGCTTCTTTTGGCCAACTGTCTTAAAATAATTCATAACTAAAAATTAGAAGCTCTGTGCGTGCTGCGACCCGTTTTTTTAATGTTTTATTTTATATGCATTTGCGCTTTAGTTTCTGCAATTGTATCGTACCTGCTGTGCGAATTTGGTGGCTAAAATAAACATAGACTAAACAGAAAATGTTTTCCCCCGCCGCAGTGTAAAAATAGCCAAGCCACAACCTAGAGTCGTGGGAATAACTGCTGTAAATAAAATGTGCTGCTGTAGCTCCCTACCATCTCAAGTTTCTGGCTATTTTGAAGAGTGTAAGTGACAGCATTTTTAGGAAGGGACCGTGTGCCAAAACAAAGTAATACATGTTCTTCGGATTTTAAAGTTTTAGGCAATGCATCAGAACAATAGCCTAGTATTGACAACCAATGTTTGGGTCGGTATCTACATTTGTTCACAGTTGGAAAATAGCATTCTCTAGCAAATTACTGTTTTTATTATTTTATATTGCTGCTAGGTCGACTTGGTGTTTTTGTGGTCTGCTTGTGATGCTTTAGAAAATGTAATATATTATTGTGTTAAAATAAAATTGGTGGGACTTATTTTATTGAACACCTTTTCACAAAATTAAATACAATCATATGAATTGTAAGCCTTAGCAAAAAAAAAAAAAAAAAAGCTCTCAGTGGTGCCTGGGGTGTTATTGTGTACAGATAATTGTGGGCAATAGCCTGGTTCAAAACCCCCTCAGTGCCGGAGCCTCTCAGACGAAGTAGAGGTCTTCTCCAGCCACGTATATTATTCATTTGTACCCTAATCCCCTGGTTGTATCTATTCTGCAGCTCATTCCCCCTCTCTTGTGAAGGCTCATCCCCCCTCTCTCGTGAAGTACTTTGTAGAGAGTTTGTGCCTACAAGGGGCGCTGTTTTAATGTGTCCCCACACAAACAAAGAAATGTGCCTTTGTATCCTTTATAAACCGCTGTAGCCTACGGAAACATGAAAGCGTGTTATTTTTTTTTTAATGAACACAAATCTGTTTTAGTTTTGTGACACATATGCACAAACTTGAAAGAACCAGATGAGACGATATGAGTGTACTATGATTCTGTCAAAAATCCTACAATTACTATAGTATTGGTTTCTATTTAATAGGTTAAATACAAAACCAGAAGACTTAATATAAGGCTTAATGCATGCCCCCTATAGTTCTGTGTAGAATCAGGGCTGGTCTATAGAGCCCATTGTATCGAGGCTGCTGTTGTTTGATACTCTGGCTGTTTATAGAACTGTGATACAATAGAGGTTCCAAAGGGAGGCCTCAAACCAAAACGCGTTTATTGACAAATCAAATTACTTTAAACTGTATTCATTCTGTTTGTTTTAATGCCTATACTCAAAACATTTTTACCCTATTCATAAGGACTGTTTAATGATTGTTTTTCATAAAGTACAATTTTATTAATGAAATCAAGTTCATGAAACCCATTTCAAGTGTTTTGGAGACTATTTATTTGTCTATTCTCCCTTTTTAAAAATGGAGCCCAATATATAAATATATTGTTTGGTTAAACTTAATCCCAATAAAAAATAAACAAGATATTGACAAGATATTGCTCTAAATTGCAGATTTAAACACATTCATATGTTATTATGTTTAATTTCTGAGATTGGCACCATCTAATTTTTTTATTTTCAACCAATAGGAAAGAGGGAGTCTGCCACTTAATGGATCTCATATTTACTTTACAATTCTTCAAGTCATAACTTCACACCTGCCAAAGTAAATGGATACAATGCTGTTGGCATAGTGCTGCTTACACAGCTATTCAGCCTGATGAAAGGTATATATAATAAGAGACAAAAAAAAATCTAACAGTGCGTTTATTTGTCTTCATTTTAGTTTTCAGGGTAATGTGGTTGTTGCACTCTTATAACAACCCAGCATTATAGATTAGCCCTGACAGAAGATATTTTTTTTAATCCAGAACTTCAATACGTTCAATTAGGATTCAATCGTAAAACTCTGAATTTATATTCAAGCTTCAAAACGCAGCCCTTCTCTTATAAAACGTTGCACTGTATTTGTTCCCCTGCTTCTCCCATGGTTATACGATTGTAAGTCGCCCTGGATAAGGGCGTCTGCTAAGAAATAAATAATAATAATAATAATGTAGTTACCATAGTTTACCCTGGTTTGCCGTGTTTATTAATATGCTTCACCAAACCTTGATATTCTTTCCCATGCTTTCACTATGCTTTATTACACTTTGCTATGCTTTTATTATGGGAGACGTTTATAAGGGTTGTGATTAAAATAATTCCAATTCTGTGAACGCAGCCTGTTTTTATTTATTAAAATGTGTGACAAATGAATGACACGTGGTAACTGTTTTGTGCATAGTGCAATTCATAATAAAATGGGTCTACTGTGCTTCCATATAGCAACTTTATTGAGTATTGTGTTTTCACACCAGAACGACATAACCACGTAGTAGCATACGATAACTGCTTAGCAGCGTGACATTCTGCTTTTGAATAGCGCAGCTTGAAAGCAGGAAAGCTAGATTCCAATCACACCAGCAAAACTGGACTTCCTCAGCATTTAATACCAAAACAACATGAATTATAATCATCCAAAAATGACAGTGGACCCTATTACCAAAGCTATAGCTAATTTTCCAAATAATGTTCATGCACAAAATATGAAATGTGTTTAGGCACCTTATAGGAACCTTGTGCTTCTCTGCAGTGCAAGCTTTCTTCACAGCCAGCACACTATGGTTGTAGACATTGCCCTGTTATTGGCAGCACTCTTTGTTTGGATTAAAAGCACCATTACATTTAACTCAAAAAGTCAATGTTTGTTTTGGAGCATTAAGCCAGAACATTTTTTGTACATGAACCAAATGTGTAAACCACAATAAAGTTCAATTAACTCATGCTTGTTTTCACGTTCAGTCCACCCACAGCTAGCCTGATAGGACAAACTAAGCATTTGCTAGCGCAGGAATTTAGTCGTGCTCTGCACAGCTAATGTAATCCACTTTGACTGTTAGCATAAACAAACTGACTGATAGCTTCTTCTATCTCTGATTTTTATCATACTGAAAACGTTAAGCATTTTATTTACTGGCACGTGATAACCATTCACAATCATTTTTTCATGTTACAAAATGTATTTAAGAGCTATAGCTGTTTGTTTGTTAATAGGTTGTAGCAGTGAGTTATATTCTCAAACATTTACTCCAGTCTTTAATGAACTCCTATTTGTTTTTAAAGATGACAGTTCAGTGTTAATGTTACAGAAATGAGAGTGTGCGAAGGAGGCATTGAACTTTGTTTCTTTCTAGTTTTGCATGTCCCTACAGAATGATCACACAAAAAGGTTACACTTTGGAGTAAAGCGGTCTAAAGCAATATTTCCTGTTCTGCATCATTTTAGGTTGTGGACCTCTTTTCTGTCCCATAGAAAGAATGTGAAAAAAGCCGATGGGACAAGTGATTGAACACACCTTCTCTTGACAAACCCTTCTTGATTGAATGGGCGCTCTGATGAAACTGCTGTTTCGCTAGCAGACTTTCTGTGGCTGAGAGCTGACAAGACACAGTATCTGTGTAATTGTCTGTTGGATTGAAGAAAGGGCCTCTGTTTGCCAAGGCTGCTGATTAAAGGAGATCGTTTTTTTAAGGCAAAAAAAAACGAGCGGAAGAGAGAGAGAGAGAGAAAAAAAGCCCCTCATTACTACCCACCCCCGGGTGCTATCCCTTTCCTGGGGTTTTTGATGTGGAAATGAGCACTTTGAAAAGCCTATTGAAAACCTGCAGGCCCAGAAGAGGGGTCTTTGCAATAAAGAGTGTGGGCCTAAACAAGAGTGCTTAATCCAGGCAGGTCTCTCCCCCCGTGTTTCCAACTCTCACACAGAAACACACACACAAGCACAGCAACACACCCAGTCAAGGGACTGGCAGACACCAACACACACACAAGCACAGCAACACAAGCAGTCCACAGAGCAGAGCAGGTTTGTACTTTTAAGTGATCAGCTGAAGCACTATGACTCCCATTCCTGTTGAGATGTTCTCCAGGTCTGCTGTTGCAACTGCCCGCCACGTGCAATCAGGAGGTGGATGTGTGGACAGTGTAGCCGATAGCTAACCAGCTCAAGAGCGTTTCTTAGGTGTAGACTCCGTCTCTAGTGTCTTGATCTTTTTTTTATCTGATTCTGCCCTTTTCAGTGGTGCTGTGCATGATAATTAAAGAGTTATAACAAAGCCACTGCATACGCTGGAAGGTAAAGTTTACAGGAAACAAGAATTGCAAATGACGTCAAATAAGAATGATAAAGGATCAGTTGCAGATACACTTGAAAAAGGAGACGCCTTCCAATCTATCACGGAAAACTTGATCGCAGATTTAATAAAGTAAATAAAAATAAATAAGGAAATCGCAGAACTAATAAAGATGCTGGAGGAGTCAACTGCTGCACATCAGGAAGCGAACTGCAAGCAGGGGATGCCGGAACAGGAGTTTCCCAAACCGGAGGAATCGGAGATGCAGAGAATGGTGTGGCTGGGAAGAGATGGAGCCGATGGAGTGAGAGGGGCAGCCGACGGAGCGAGAGGTACCATCGTCGGCTACAGACAAGTGGGAGGAGGTGAGGAGCCCTGTGCCGGAAGAGGAACCGACCCTCCTTCAGGTTCGCCCAAGGAAGAGGGCAAAGATGGAACTTGAGGGAGGGTGGTTGTGTTTTAAGGGTGGAGGGAAGTGGCCTTGTTACGGCCGATCAGTGCTATGCACTTGAGGGGGAGGATGTGTAGCACAGCACAGAGGGGGTTAATATCCTCCCTGCCAAAAATGTGTGTTTGTTAATTTAATTATTATTTTATTGTTAAACCTGGCTATTACTGTAAATTAGAGCCAGGTGCAGGGTATTAAAGGAGAGCAGCCAGTCTCTTCAGGGTCTCGGCTGTGTGAAGAGTCCCGACTGTGTGTCGAATGAAGAAAAGGTACTGTATGTAATTTTCCAAAGCAAAGCGTGTTTAATTGTAAAGCTGTGTGGTTCTTGTTATTTTAACAGGAAAACAGCCCTGTTTCATAGTGAGGGTATTCCCGAACAATGTTTAGTAAGTGCTCTGAATGGAGTTAGGAGTTTGTTTTCATTTTTGTTTATTTTGCTTTATTAAAAGTGCGTGCAAGCGCTAAAGTCATCAATCTTGTGTCTGGGTCTGTGATTTCAAGGGTGAAAATGAACCTGAGCCGTGAGGCTCCGTTACAGTATATGTATGTGTATATACATATATATATATATATATATATATACAGTACTGTGCAAAAGTTTTAGGCAGGTGTGAAAAAATGCTGTAAAGTAAGAATGCTTTCAAAAATAGACATGTTAATAGTTTATATTTATCAATTAACAAAATGCAAAGTGAGTGAACAGAAGAAAAATCTACATCAAATCAATATTTGGTGTGACCACCCTTTGCCTTCAAAACAGCATGTGGTCACACCAAATATGGATTTGATTTAGATTTTTCTTCTGTTCACTCACTTTGCATTTAGTTAATTGATAAATATAATCTATTAACATGTCTATTTTTGAAAGCATTCTTACTTTACAGCATTTTTTCACACTTTTGCACAGTACTATATATATATATATATATATATATATATATATATATATATATATATATATATATATATATATATAAAGATTGTAACAAAAAAAAACATGCCGCTCTCTTCCCCCATCAGTTGACACCCCCAGACTGTGAGCAGCACCCAGGACCCCGATATTTCTCAGTTCCACACTTACCAGCACTCCCAGAACACAGAGCTTCTTTTTGCCCCCAAATTCCCGATCTCACGGATCAGATTCTGAAGCACCCCCTCTGGTGCTGACTTTAAAGGAATGCTCTCCTGATTACTTTCTCATGGACTTGGAAGATGTTTCTGTGTTTGAAGTTGACATCTTTGAAGAAGTATTTTTTCTTTAAAAATAATCCATTACAACTTGCTTTATGCAGATTTCTGCATCCTCTCCTTCCCAGTAACTCGCCACAGGTAGCTAATACCTGTGCAGGAATACACCTTATTTAAAGGGCCAGCGTCCCCCCACCATGTTCAGCGTAACACTGTAACACAGGGTGTCCCATAAGTTACACAATCACATCACATGGGCCACATTTTCAAAGCCTTAACTCCAGTTTTTAATTAACTCTGACTTTTTGAAGGAGACAAAACATCTGTTCTTTAAATCAAACTGAACCGAACAACTCAGTTATATATTTCAGGTCACTTTAGCAGTCTGTTTATGATAATGATGATGACGATGTAGCTGCAGAACATGGTGAATCTGTGGGAGACTGCGAATTCCGCTGTTTCCGAGGAGTTCCGTTATCCGCAGATTTGGAACTGACTCTTCTGAAGTGACACCCTGTATAACCCTGGATCCTTTCCTTCTAGAATTTTAGAACAATTTAAAACACCTTCCAGTGCCGTCCAGGCTGCTGCGACACCCCATTGACAGCGTTTTGGCAGGTGGTTCTGGTTTCTATTCAAACCCCTGTATGTCACTCAATCATTTGATCAATCTTTATTCCATAAAAAAAAATAATAAAGAATAACAGAGCAAAAAGAGAAATCCCAGTTCATACATTTTAAGTAGATATTTCCCTTTTGTTTTTTTGTTTACCGTTGTGTCTCAATTGACTTTGTTCTTTTACCTTTCCATCCCGAGCTGTGTACAGTATTTAAAAAAAAAAAAGATAAATTGATGAATAATTAACCACTCACAAATGAGTGCTGTTTTCAGACCAGTGTCATGGCAACATGATGGATTTGGAACCATGGCACTGCAATGGATGGGGATTGCTTTATACTATTGTGATGTCATCGGTATGTCAAAATAGTCAAACTGTGGAACCCTCTGCCGTGTTCTTTATTATTTATGTCCTTGCTCCTATCCAGATCTTTATGTTTTTTAAAATTGCCAATAAAAAACGATTCAGGGTAAAAAAAATAAGAAAGAATAGGATGTATTGAAGCGTGTGTAATAGCTCACTTTCAGAGAGAAGTAAAGAAATAGGAACGATATAAATTAGAAGCTATATTTTTTCCCAGCTGGTTGTTATAAATCTTACAGTGCCTTGCGAAAGTATTCGGCCCCCTTGAACTTTGCGACCTTTTGCCACATTTCAGGCTTCAAAAATAAAGATATGAAACTGTAATTTTTTGTGAAGAATCAACAACAAGTGGGACACAATCATGAAGTGGAACGAAATTTATTGGATATTTCAAACTTCTTTAACAAATAAAAAACTGAAAAATTGGGCGTGCAAAATTATTCAGCCCCTTTACTTTCAGTGCAGCAAACTCTCTCCAGAAGTTCAGTGAGGATCTCTGAATGATCCAATGTTGACCTAAATGACTAATGATGATAAATAGAATCCACCTGTGTGTAATCAAGTCTCCGTATAAATGCACCTGCACTGTGATAGTCTCAGAGGTCCGTTTAAAGCACAGAGAGCATCATGAAGAACAAGGAACACACCAGGCAGGTCCGAGATATTGTTGTGGAGAAGTTTAAAGCCGGATTTGGATACAAAAAGATTTCCCAAGCTTTAAACATCCCAAGGAGCACTGTGCAAGCGATAATATTGAAATGGAAGGAGTATCAGACCACTGCAAATCTACCAAGACCTGGCCGTCCCTCTAAACTTTCAGCTCATACAAGGAGAAGACTGATCAGAGATGCAGCCAAGAGGCCCATGATCACTCTGGATGAACTGCAGAGATCTACAGCTGAGGTGGGAGACTCTGTCCATAGGACAACAATCAGTCGTATACTGCACAAATCTGGCCTTTATGGAAGAGTGGCAAGAAGAAAGCCATTTCTTAAAGATATCCATAAAAAGTGTCGTTTACAGTTTGCCACAAGCCACCTGGGAGACACACCAAACATGTGGAAGAAGGTGCTCTGGTCAGATGAAACCAAAATCGAACTTTTTGGCAACAATGCAAAACGTTATGTTTGGCGTAAAAGCAACACAGCTCATCACCCTGAACACACCATCCCCACTGTCAAACATGGTGGTGGCAGCATCATGGTTTGGGCCTGCTTTTCTTCAGCAGGGACAGGGAAGATGGTTAAAATTGATGGGAAGATGGATGGAGCCAAATACAGGACCATTCTGGAAGAAAACCTGATGGAGTCTGCAAAAGACCTGAGACTGGGACGGAGATTTGTCTTCCAACAAGACAATGATCCAAAACATAAAGCAAAATCTACAATGGAATGGTTCACAAATAAACATATCCAGGTGTTAGAATGGCCAAGTCAAAGTCCAGACCTGAATCCAATCGAGAATCTGTGGAAAGAACTGAAAACTGCTGTTCACAAATGCTCTCCATCCAACCTCACTGAGCTCGAGCTGTTTTGCAAGGAGGAATGGGCAAAAATTTCAGTCTCTCGATGTGCAAAACTGATAGAGACATACCCCAAGCAACTTACAGCTGTAATCGCAGCAAAAGGTGGCGCAACAAAGTATTAACTTAAGGGGGCTGAATAATTTTGCACGCCCAATTTTTCAGTTTTTTATTTGTTAAAAAAGTTTGAAATATCCAATAAATTTCGTTCCACTTCATGATTGTGTCCCACTTGTTGTTGATTCTTCACAAAAAATTACAGTTTCATATCTTTATGTTTGAAGCCTGAAATGTGGCAAAAGGTCGCAAAGTTCAAGGGGGCCGAATACTTTCGCAAGGCACTGTACATACCCCTCAAAACCTTTCCACTTTTTTCAAAAGAAGGCCCACCTTGTTTAAAACCCGCTAAAACAAAAAATCAGGTTTAAAAGTTTAATATATGCTCCAAAGGATTCATAAATATTGCTGTGAATAATATGAATATGAATATTTTACACATGACTACTCATAAGTGTATTTAGAAAGAAGACTTTGTGATGAGTCCTTTCCGAGAGGAATAATGGCACTTTTTCATAGAATACTTAATTTTGGCTGTAAGGAACCAGGGATGCTGTCTTGGCACGTCATCCGCCTGTATCCCAGACAAAGAGGCATTGCTCTAGAGGAGCGGGTGGACAGAGGCAGCTTTGTGCTGGAGGGAGCAGGATAGGGGGTCCAGGTGGGGGGGAATCACTGGCCACAAAACTGCACTCTAACAGCCAAAATCACCAGCACTTATAATATACCCTCCTCCTCCTCCCACATGCTTATTGTACAAGCCTTGTTACACAGCCTAGTCCAAACAGTTTGGAAAGTATTACTCCACTATTCGTGTTCAAATCCCCCCCTCCCCCAAATTCCACTGCTGTCACAGTGCTATGAACCCACACTGGTAACCCGTAGCAGTACCATGATACCACATCCGTGCCAGGCAGTGAGCTGCCATTCCTGTTTGTTCTAGAGCCATGCTAGGGCTTCTTCAGGGCAATACATTTTGAAAGCATTGTAGTGTCATGCCAATGGTTACGTCTCACCTTCCTGTTCAGTAAGACTTGAATGTGAACTTGAAGGAAACAGAACAATTAAGGCTGAACTCCTTCACTGTAAGCAGTAAAAAGCAGCCCTTGTGATATCTGGGACACTAGCTGTCTTGGTAAAGAATCCCAGAGGGAATTAGGAAGCAGGTTTGTTGGAGCACAGCTCTTGTAAACGGAGCCCCAGCACACAAAGAGAGCCGGCAGAGCCTGAAGTGGGATCCCCCCCCTCGGGACATGTGGAAAGAATTAGTGCCCCTCACTACAGGACCAATTACTGTGGGAATGGCACCACCATCGGCATTGGAATTGGAATCTGGGAGTGTTTTACCCAGTTGGTGTCTCCTTTTACATGACGCCTCTGGCATCAGAATTTGCAGGGCGCGCAGATTTTATTCTGCAGCAATAGGCTGGCCAGGTGGCTGGAACACGGTGCTTCTTGCAGCAACTGCACTGTGTGTTCACTGCCTATATGGAAGAGTTTGGCGTATCATTAGAAAATGGTGAGTGTTACCCTGAAGAAACCCTAGCAGAGCCATCAGCAGACCACAGAATTGTTGGCAGCAATGACAACTCAATACAGTGGTCCAAATACAGGTGCACATTGTCTGATAGTGATAAGGTTCTGCAGTATATCGTGTATTGGCTCATAAACCATTATGAAAACACTTTTTGAAATATAATGCAAATATAATACTTTTAAAATCATATGGGGCACTTTAGATTTTGCAAACTGTTGTGCTGGGGGTTAATGAACCAGCAGCAAAGCAGTGAATGTGTGGTCTGATTCCCGAATCGCTCGTCCTCAGAAGCTGTGTCAGTGTCTGGGGTTTGCTGCAGGGCAGCGGTGCACAGTGACAGGTTTAGTATTCATGTCTGCTCTTCACAATTCACTCAGCTTCAGACTGACTCCTCAAGCACCACTGCCTCGGAGCCACACCCGCTGGGAGAGACAAAGGACAGGACATAAAAGAGCAGAAATACGAGAAAGAAAATGGAGCCGTCGGGGGGTGGGAGGCAGTGAGTTGAGCTGAGGGACTGGGAGGGAGTGTGACCTAATGGGTATAGCTGTGGGACTGGGAGGCAGTGTGGCTTAGTGGATTGAGCTGATGGACTGGGAGGCGGTGTGGCCTAGTAGATTGATCTGAGGGACTGGGAGGCAGTGTGTCTAGTGGATTGAATTGACTGACTGGGAGGAAGTGTGGCCTAGTGATTAGAGACAGATATTCAAACTACTACTGTGTACACTGGAGTTATCCTGGAAAAACAAACTTTTATTAAAAAAAATTGAAAGAATGACAAAAATAAATAAAGACAGGAAAGGAAGTAAGAAAAAAATAGTTGTATTTATTTATACTATAAAAATTGAATATGATCCATATGTTTGCGTTATCTCTGTTAATCTGTCACATGGCAATGAAAATGTATTCTTTTACAGAAAAGCTTGGTTAAATACTTATCTTGTAAATGGAAACATCTGGCAAGCTCCACTTGTGCAGCGGCTCTTCTTGCCAAATTTATTTTTCGTATAAAATTTTAATTAAATTTGAAATCAATGCGGGGCAGAAATACTTTTCCAGATTTGTTTTCCTAAATCCAGGCGCTGGACTGGCCCAGGTTCGAGTCAGGGACGGCTAACGTGTCACTAATGGTGTGAACATTCTTTACCCACAAGGACATCTGGAAAACCTCAGAATGGGAAAAGTATTTACTTTGTTTATCTCTGCTTTATCCTTCTCTAATCCACAACATACTTGAGAAGCTCACACACCTCAGAAAGCCTCCTTTTTAATTCACTTCAGCAGCTTCTAAGTCCTGACATCATTTTCAATGGCAATGGTTTTGCATTAAAGTGCAATAGTAAGCAGGCAGCCCTGGATATTTTCAATAAACGCTGCTACTGCTTGAACTTTCCTTGTGTCTAGTGTGGATGTGCATAGTAAGTCCTCGATCTCTCCGAACTTAAATAATATTTCCGTTTGGAAACCACATGATTGGTGATATGGCCCTGTGGCAGGAACGGCTGAGTGGTCTGACGTCACGGCAGAAGAAGGGACAACAAAAACAAAAAGGTATTGTGCAGTGGCGCGGGCGCCGTTTTATTTAATGAATCCAAAAAAATAAATAAAATATTCAAACAGAAAACACTCGCTCACAGAGCAAAATAAGTAATTAAACAAAAAGAAATCACTAACACAAAAACACAGGTCAGGCTGGGCAGATCGCCGTCACTGTTCCTGTTTACTGTTAGTTTCGTTTTAATCCTCTCGCTCTCCGTCTCTCTACTCCAAACACCCACACAAAACACCCACCCTGAACTGGAGAGCTGCAGGCTTTTATTAAGGTGAACCATCTCCCAATTAGCAACAAAATTAATCCCGTAATTAATTCGGGAGATGGTTCACCTTCTGCACGAGTTTATTAATTATTACTCCTGGCAGAGGACGAGCACCGATCTCGCCTCTGCCAGGACACGTTTTAAAAATAAACGAAACAATAACAAACATACGGCGCTCGCCGTCATAAATACAATAAATCATAATAAACAAAAACAATACTTTGCACAGGGGCGGAGGATGAACCCTCGTTCTAAAAATAACACAAAACAATGTACAGGGCTGCTCGCCCTGTTACATATCCCCCCCCTTGTGCAACGCACACATGGCCCCAACGGCCACCTCCCCCCTCAGTCTCAAAGTCCCGGACGAGGGGGAAGAGAGTTGCTTCTGGGGGGTGGCCATGGTGGAATCTCCGGCACCCCCCAATTCTTCGTGGCCGGCAGCTCCCTCTTCTGGGGCTCCCTCCACACTCTCTCCTGCCGCGAAATTGCGGCTGGGGGAGCTGGTCTCCTGACCTTCCCCCTCCTCTTCATGGCCAGCAGTTCCCCTCCGGGGGGCTCTGGCCACACAAACTCCTGCCGCGAAAGTGCGGCTGGGGGAGCTGGTCTCCTGACCTCCCCCCCCTTCTTCATGATGGCCGGCAGCTCCCCTCCGTGGGGCTCCGACCACATGACCTTCGGCCGCGAAAGTGCGGCTGGGGGAGCTGGTCTCCTGACCTCTCCCCCTTTCTTGATGGCCGGCAGCTCCCCTCCGTGGGGCTCCGACCATAGCGTAGTGATCCCAGGCGAAGCCGGATCTCTGGCGACCCCAGGCGACGGCAGCGGACCCTCGGGAGGCGACGGCAGCGGACCCTCGGGAGGCGACGGCAGCGGACCCTCGGGAGGCGACGGCAGCGGACCCTCGGGAGGCGACGCAGGACCGGCAGCAACCCTAGGAGACGCAAGGGAGACACAGGCGACCCAAGGCGATGCCGACGGCGGGAGGGGAGCCCCTGGCCATGAAGGCGGCAGCAGGAGCTCCACTTCTCCCAATGGTGGTGGTGGAGGTAGAGGTAGCTCCTGCTCCTCTCCTCTTGACAGTAAAGGTGGCAGGGGCTCCTCCTCTTCTGGTGGCCAAGGCTTCTCCCCTTCAGGCGGCCAAGGCGGCAGGGCTTCCTCCCCTTCAGGCGGCCAAGGCGGCAGGGCTTCCTCCCCTTCAGGCGGCCAAGGCCGCAGGGCTTCCTCCCCTTCAGGCGGCCAAGGCCGCAGGGCTTCCTCCCCTTCAGGCGGCCAAGGCCGCAGGGCTTCCTCCCCTTCAGGCGGCCAAGGCGGCAGGGGCTCCTCCCCTTCAGGCGGCCAAGGCGGCAGGGCTTCCTCCCCTTCAGGCGGCCAAGGCGGCAGGGCTTCCTCCCCTTCAGGCGGCCAAGGCGGCAGGGCTTCCTCCCCTTCAGGCTGCCAAGGCGGCAGGGCTTCCTCCCCTTCAGGCTGCCAAGGCGGCAGGGCTTCCTCCCCTTCAGGCGGCCAAGGCGGCAGGGCTTCCTCCCCTTCAGGCGGCCAAGGCGGCAGGGCTTCCTCCCCTTCAGGCGGCCAAGGCGGCAGGGCTTCCTCCCCTTCAGGCGGCCAAGGCGGCAGGGCTTCCTCCCCTTCAGGCTGCCAAGGCGGCAGGGCTTCCTCCCCTTCAGGCTGCCAAGGCGGCAGGGCTTCCTCCCCTTCAGGCGGCCAAGGCGGCAGGGCTTCCTCCCCTTCAGGCGGCCAAGGCGGCAGGGCTTCCTCCCCTTCAGGCGGCCAAGGCGGCAGGGCTTCCTCCCCTTCAGGCGGCCAAGGCGGCAGGGCTTCCTCCCCTCCAGGCGGCCAAGGCGGCAGGGCTTCCTCCCCTCCAGGCGGCCAAGGCGGCAGGGCTTCCTCCCCTTCAGGCTGCGAAGGCGGCAGGGCTTCCTCCCCTTCAGGCGGCCAAGGCGGCAGGGCTTCCTCCCCTTCAGGCGGCCAAGGCGGCAGGGCTTCCTCCCCTTCAGGCGGCCAAGGCGGCAGGGCTTCCTCCCCTCCAGGCGGCCAAGGCGGCAGGGCTTCCTCCCCTTCAGGCTGCGAAGGCGGCAGGGCTTCCTCCCCTTCAGGCTGCGAAGGCGGCTCCTCCCCTTCTGGCAGCGAAGGCGGCTCCTCCCCTTCTGGCAGCGAAGGCGGCTCCTCCCCTTCTGGCAGCGAAGGCGGCTCCTCCCCTTCTGGCAGCGAAGGCGGCTCCTCCCCTTCTGGCAGCGAAGGCGGCTCCTCCCCTTCTGGCAGCGAAGGCGGCTCCTCCCCTTCTGGCAGCGAAGGCGGCTCCTCCCCCTCTGGCAGCGACAGGGAAACCAGCAGGCATGTTCCCTCTGCTGGTTGTGGTGGAAGCGGAACCAGCAGGCATGCTCCCTCTGCTGGTGGTGGTGGTGGGAGCAACATGTCGTCCTCCCACGGAGACGGAGGTGGCACCAGCAGGTATGCTCCCTCTGCTGGTGGTGGGAGCGACACGTCGTCCTCCCACGACGGTGGAGGTGGAACCAGCAGGAATGCTCCCTCTGCTGGCGGTGGGAGCGACACGTCGTCCTCCCACGACGGTGGAGGTGGAACCAGCAGGAATGCTCCCTCTGCTGGCGGTGGGAGCGACACACAGTCCTCCCATGGAGACGGAGGTGGAACCAGCAGGCATGCTCCCTCTGCTGGCGGAGGTGGGAGCGACTCACAGTCCTCCCACGGCGGTGGAGGTGGAACCAGCAGGAATGCTCCCTCTGCTGGCGGAGGTGGGAGCGACTCACATTCCTCCCAGGGCGGTGGAGATGGCACCAGCAGGTATTCCCCCTCTGCTGGCAGGTACCTGGGCTGTGGACCTTCGGCCTTCCCCTTCTTGGGCCGTGGACGCACCGACTCCCCCCTCTCGGGACGTGGACGCACCGACTCCCCCCTCTCGGGACGTGGACGCACCGACTCCCCCCTCTCGGGACGTGGACGCACCGACTCCCCCCTCTCGGGACGTGGACGCACCGACTCCCCCCTCTCAGGACGTGGACGTTCGGGCTCCTCCCTTTTAGGCGCAGGATGTTCGGGCTCCTCCCTTTTAGGCGCAGGACGTTCGGGCTCCTCCCTTTTAGGCGCAGGACGTTCGGGCTCCTCCCTTTTAGGCGCAGGACGTTCGGGCTCCTCCCTTTTAGGCGCAGGACGTTCGGGCTCCTCCCACTCCAGGTCCGTGTTCCCTCTCTGCCTCCTTCTCCTCACCTTCCGCTCTCTCCCCTCTCGCTCCTGGTAGACCCAGTCGATCTGGGTCATCCACTCCTCTCCCTGGTATTGGGTGGGGCAGATGGCCACAGTGTGCCCAAACTCCCCACAACCAGGGCACCACTCCTTCACCACAACAACCCCTGGTGGCCGCTGTTGCAGCTGCTGCTGTCTCCTCATCCTCCTTCCTCCCATCTTCCTTCCTCCCATCCTCCTCTTCACTCTCCACACAATCAAAAAAACGAAAAAAAAAATGAAAAAAAATGCAGTACCCTACTTCTGCCTGCGTCCTGGAGGCGCTGCGATCCCACGCAGGACACCACGTGTGGCAGGAACGGCTGAGTGGTCTGACGTCACGGCAGAAGAAGGGACAACAAAAACAAAAAGGTATTGTGCAGTGGCGCGGGCGCCGTTTTATTTAATGAATCCAAAAAAATAAATAAAATATTCAAACAGAAAACACTCGCTCACAGAGCAAAATAAGTAATTAAACAAAAAGAAATCACTAACACAAAAACACAGGTCAGGCTGGGCAGATCGCCGTCACTGTTCCTGTTTACTGTTAGTTTCGTTTTAATCCTCTCGCTCTCCGTCTCTCTACTCCAAACACCCACACAAAACACCCACCCTGAACTGGAGAGCTTATTAAGGTGAACCATCTCCCAATTAGCAACAAAATTAATCCCGTAATTAATTCGGGAGATGGTTCACCTTCTGCACGAGTTTATTAATTATTACTCCTGGCAGAGGACGAGCACCGATCTCGCCTCTGCCAGGACACGTTTTAAAAATAAACGAAACAATAACAAACATACGGCGCTCGCCGTCATAAATACAATAAATCATAATAAACAAAAACAATACTTTGCACAGGGGCGGAGGATGAACCCTCGTTCTAAAAATAACACAAAACAATGTACAGGGCTGCTCGCCCTGTTATAGGCCCATTGACTTTACAGGGAAGGCCTGGATAGTGCTTAGCCTGGGCTTTAACAGAGGATAAACAAAAAAATAAAACTAACAAAAACACCTAAGTGACAAAAAAAAGCACGCTAAAATACACATTAATGTCCATTAACCAGATCTGCTTTCTTAAGAAGAAACATTTCAGGAACACTAACACGGTTTGTGACTAGAGCTCCGTGCACAGTGATGTCTACACGGTGAAATCCCATTGAAATGAGCAACAACACTCCAGCCATGTAGCTGTTTAAAACCCCTCAGCTCATTCTATTACAGATCAATAAGGGCTTTGTCAGAGGCACTGCCCGGCGTCGCCAGTCTCGTCTTCCCACCTCCAGGCTTGAAGTTACAGGCTGTAAAGTCTCTGAACCCGGGTATAGCTTTACCTCCCCATCTGTAACAAATTAATTACATGCCGCGGAGCCTTGGATTCAAAGGTGCCTTTATGGAGCCGTCAGCAGCGCCTGACTGTTTCCTATTAAAATCTACAGGCAGAAAGAGCTCTCTGACACAGCTGCGGACACTTTTTTTTTTATGAATCGCTGTGTTGTGCAAAAAGATTTTCTTTTTTTTATGTTACTGCATGTTTTTCCATCTTAATCATTGGTGGGGAAAAAAATGTAAACTGTGTAATGCATCCTTGTTTTAATTTTTTTCTTACATTTTCTTTAAACACAGAAAATTCCATTTGAAATTCAAATTGTTCACATATAAATGAGCACTCTTATTAGCCTACATATACCAATATGAAATACATATATATATTTCATAAAAATAAAAACAAGCTTGCATTACACAGTTTTTTTTCACCAATGATTAAGAAGGAAAAACATGCAGTAAGATAAAACCCAAATACTTTTCACATATAGCTATTATGTCATTTTTGGCCTGTTATAGTCTGCAATAAAATACTATACACACAAAGCATGTGACTGGAGGCTCAAAAGCTGTGGGCCAAGCAAAGAAAAATGTAGTTATTACAAATAGTTAATATATTAATTCTATGTAAGTCAGTACTACGTACATACACCAGTAATACCTATGTACTCACACAGATGGGCAATGCCAGTTTGTTTCACTGTGTAGGCATCACTGCATGGAGCTCTAGCTGGTGTTCCTGAAATGTTTCTTGTTAAGAAAGCAGTCTAGTTTGTTTATTTTGAGAAGCTGGTAGCAGATAACTCTCAATGAACGCTGACATGCTGCACTTAGGGGCACGTCTTCAGCTTGACATTCTTGTTTTGGAGCAAAGTGGAAGTTTCTGTGAACTGTGAATCTAGATAGGACCAGCATGCAGAACACTGAGCCACACAGAACACTGAGCCACACAGAACACTGAGCCACACAGAACACTGAACCACACAGAACACTGAGCCACACAGAGCACTGAGCCACACAGAACACTGAACCACACAGAACACTGAGGCATCCAGAACACTGAACCACACAGAACACTGAGCCACACAGAACACTGAGCCACACAGAACACTGAGCCACACAGAACACTGAGGCATCCAGAACACTGAACCACACAGAACACTGAGCCACACAGAACACTGAACCACACAGAACACTGAGCCACACAGAACACTGAACCACACAGAACACTGAGCCACACAGAACACTGAACCACACAGAACACTGAGGCACCCAGAACACTGAACCACACAGAACACTGAACCATACAGAACACTGAACCACACAGAACACTGAGGCACCCAGAACACTGAGCCACACAGAACACTGAACCACACAGAACACTGAACCACACAGAACACTGAGCCACACAGAACACTGAGCCACACAGAACACTGAGCCACACAGAACACTGAACCACACAGAACACTGAGCCACACAGAACACTGAACCACACAGAACACTGAACCACACAGAACACTGAACCATACAGAACACTGAGCCACACATAACACTGAGCCACACAGAACACTGAACCATACAGAACACTGAACCACACAGAACACTGAGCCACACAGAACACTGAACCACACAGAACACTGAACCATACAGAACACTGAGCCACACATAACACTGAGCCACACAGAACACTGAACCATACAGAACACTGAACCACACAGAACACTGAACCACACAGAACACTGAGCCACACATAACACTGAACCACACAGAACACTGAGCCACACAGAACACTGAGCCACACAGAACACTGAGCCACACAGAACACTGAGCCACACAGAACACTGAACCACACAGAACACTGAGCCACACAGAACACTGAACCACATAGAACACTGAGCCACACAGAACACTGAACCACACAGAACACTGAGCCACACAGAACACTGAACCACACAGAACACTGAACCACACATAACACTTATTATTATTATTATTATTTATTTCTTAGCAGACGCCCTTATCCAGGGCGACTTACAATCAATCGTAAGCAAAAACATTTCAAGCGTTACAATACAAGTAATACAATAAGAGCAAGAAATACAATAACTTTTGTTCAAGTAAAGTACAAGTTTGACAAACCACAATTCAATAATACAGCAGGTAATAGTGATAGTTACATCAGGATATGATTAAATAGTGATAGTTACATCAGGATGTGATTAAATACAAAGTACTACAGGTTAAAAACTTGGCAGATTACAGTATTCTGAAGTACAGGATTAAATGCAGTAAAATAGGGGCTGATAAGAGCAAAATAAAGCACATTTACATGAAGGGTGATAGTGTCCCAGGACCATACAGAACACTGAGCCACACAGAACACTGAGGCCACACAGAACACTGAGCCACACAGAACACTGAGCCACACAGAACACTGAGGCCACGGACCACAAGGCAACTGTATCCACAAACCCAGAAGACAGCAGAGCATAAAATGCAGCAGTGAAGTGCTGGGGCAGGTCTGGTGTCTCTGTCTCTCACAGGTATCAGATGCAGGGCCACGCTGGTCAAAAGGATGTGGTTTTCCATCCACACCCAGCTAAAAGAAAAATGCTGAGTCCAGTTTTCAAATCTCGCTGAAGTATTGGGAAAGAAAGCCTGAGCTCAAAGAGGGCAGTGCTGTTTTTCCAACAGAAAAAAAATTATACACCCACTTATACTGTCAGAAATAATAGATTTTCACCATCTTTCTTTATTATTTGTTTCTTTCTCTATTGCTCTCTTTCTTTCATTATTTCTCTATTTCTCTTTGTTTCTTTCTCTTTCTCTCTATTTCATTATCTCTCTTTCTCTCTCTCTCTCTCATTCTCTCTTTTTCTGTTTCTCTTTCATTCTCTTTTAATTCCCTTTCTCTTTCTTTCTCTCATTCTCTTTCTATTTCATTCTCTCTCATTCTCTCTTTCTCTCTTTCATTCTCTCTTTGGCTCTTTCTTTCTGTCTTTCTTTCTCTTTCTCTTTGTGTCAGGGCAGCAGGAGAGAGCCCTGCACACAATTAAAGGGGCAGGGGAAAGCCTTGCTGATTTGTTTTATTATTATTATTATTATTATTATTATTTATTTATGTATAAATATGACGGCAAAACGCTGTGTGTTTTGTTTATTGTTTGGCACGGACGAGCGAGGTGCCATCCGCCATGATCTAGTATTGTTTCAGTTTTAAAATACCTCGTGGGAATGCATGACTGTCAGCTAGTAATTATTGAATTAGCTGGCAGTCACGCATAATTATTCTACCTGTGCAGACTATGGCTGAGGGGTAATGAGATCATTAATAGCCAGTTAACCCCTCCGCCAGGATATAAAAAACCTGCAGATCTGGCTGCAGAAGGTGGGTGTTCGGCCCCTTTGATCCGCTGCAGATATACAGGGAGAGCCGGCTCGCATCAGATGCGCTTTTGTAAACAGAAGGAGAAAACGCTAATCTGCTGCATGTCGTCCCCCCAATCAGAGGGTTCCCAGCTTCCTGGATTACTGCTTGAACTCGCTGAGCTGCACCGCCTGTGGAAGCATGTCCCTGTCTTCACTCTCTTTAGTCTTTACTTGTACAGTGTGGCATTAAATATATGTAGTTCTGTATAATATAGTTAACTTCAATTGTGTAAAAAAAAAAACAAATGTCCAGGAAAGCTAAGTACTTAATGAACTGGCCTATATTGAAGAAGATGCATAAAATAAATAAATAAATAAATAAATATAATTTGCATTTGCATTTGGCTGGACAGCCTAAACACACATTTAAACAGTTTTTAACTACATTCCACAAAGATTTTACTATGGTTCAATGCAGTACACTTTGATAAGGATACACAATTAATCCCAAAATACCCCAAAATATCTGGATCTTATAATACAGCAACTTCAGGTATGACCTAAAGATACGAGATATTTACTGGGAGCCTCCAGCGGACCTGCCTGGACACAAGAGAAAGACAAGTTCCAGTCCTGTCCAGGAAAAAAAAACTTAATCTTAAACTTAAAGGTACAAAGTGTAAAACATGCTGACCTTATCCGGGCTGGGACACAACTGCCAGTATCCAAAGAGGATTAATTACCAAGCTGTGAAAAAAGAGTGCTGACACCCCCTCCACTGCCCCCCCTAACCCCCAGGGGGCCTCCCCCCCGACTGTCTACACACCAGATAGTCCTGGACTCTTCCTGCCATCTGCAGTAGTGTTACATTAGCAGCATACCACCGGCCAAACTGCATCCCGACCGTCTCTCTCTTCTCTTGCCAAAGTGCACTGTTAGCTGTTTATTGGTAACTAGAGGGGTCTGTAAAGCATGTTTAATAGGATCGTTCCTGTAAGGGCCCCACTGCCTCCCTGTCCCTCACCTTTATCCATGTGGGGATACCAGCTTGTTCCACTCAGACCCCTATCTGATATTCAGCATGTTTAAGTAAATAAATGCATGGTGACCCTACGCGTGAAAACAACTCCTTAGGCATGGGCAGGCCTCCTAGTACTCCTGGCTGGGAATGAATTCTCAGTTGCTGCCTTGTTTATGGTGAACAGCTTCTGTCTTGAAGGCAGTTGGAGGCTCAGGGAAACACAGGCCTCCTCACAATACTCTCTTTGGTAGTCCTGGGGAACACAAGCTAAGGCCCAGTGAAATATTTATCTTAAGTGTGTATTGGCTAGAGCTGAGAAGCAACAGGTTATCCTGTCAGTTAAACCCACTGATAAATATTTCCACATAATGAGGCATTTATCAAGGCTGGCAGAGCCAAAAGGGGTAACAGGCCTTCTTGTAACTTAAATACAGTAGCTGGCTTAGCAGAACAGCTCCCCTGTGAAAAGGTATTTAGTGGGAATGAGGGAGCTTAGACCCAAAATACCAAGATACTGGAGATGAACCAAATGAATACATAACTGGAAACACCTGCCAGAACACTGTCAATAGGGTGTGTTGCCGTCACGGGCAGCCAGGATGGCACTGAATCGATGTGACTTGAGAAATGGTTTAAATGGTTCTGGAGAGACACTTGCTCAAAGATCACCTTCTGGGAAAAAAATGTCTGTTCTGTCCAATGCAATGCTCGCTTGATGCTTCTTCAGTCTTGGATATGCTGTCTTGACCACTGTGGCTGAAACAAACTCCCAATAGGGAGATGCAGCCTTTAAGTATTGCAGGATACACGTCAGGTATTCAATGTGACACATCATGTGCCCCCCCTCCCCCCGGAAAGTCTCCAGCAGTAAAGTAGCAGGCATGCACTGAAACAGCAGGGGGTATGGCTGCATGCCAGGCGAAGGCGGTGTGAAGATCTTCTCCGAGGTAGGCATGCGTTGTCAGTGCAAGGACTGGAAGATCGCATTGCACAAAGAAGTATTCTCCTGGATTGGGGGAGCTTAGTGAAAGTGTAAAGCCGCCCCAGCGTGTAATAAAAATGATTGGCACCAGTGCTGCTTGGTGGTGTCACGTTATCCCATCTGTCAGTCGGAAACCGGGCTGGATTAAGAGGAGAGCAGGAACGGCTTGATTATTTCCCCATCACACCAGCCCAGCTGTCAGGCTAACTGTCTCTGCAAGGCACGGGAGGGGGTAGATAATAGAAATATTACATGCGCAAACATTTGAAGCAAGTTGCATGGCTGTTTTGTGGCTGGAGGTGAAAGACAAGCTAGCAGAGCTTCAGTGTGGGCTGAAGGTGCTGAAGGTGTCGAGGGGCGAGGGAGCTCTGTGTTTGAGCCTGTCTGTCGAGGGGCGAGGGTGCTCTGTGTTTGAGCCTGTCTGTCGAGGGGCGATGGAGCTCTGTGTTTGAGCCTGTCTGTCGAGGGGCGATGGAGCTCTGTGTTTGAGCCTGTCTGTCGAGGGGCGATGGAGCTCTGTGTTTGAGCCTGTCTGTCGAGGGGCGAGGGTGCTCAGTGTTTGAGCCTGTCTGTCGAAGGGCGAGGGAGCTCTGTGTTTGAGCCTGTCTGTCGAGCGGCGAGGGAGCTCAGTGTTTGAGCCTGTCTGTCGAGGGGCGAGGGAGCTCTGTGTTTGAGCCTGTCTGTCGAGGGGCGAGGGAGCTCTGTGTTTGAGCCTGTCTGTCGAGGGGCGATGGTGCTCTGTGTTTGAGCCTGTCTGTCGAGGGGCGAGGGAGCTCTGTGTTTGAGCCTGTCTGTCGAGCGGCGAGGGAGCTCTGTGTTTGAGCCTGTCTGTCGAGGGGCGAGGGAGCTCTGTGTTTGAGCCTGTCTGTCGAGGGGCGAGGGTGCTCTGTGTTTGAGCCTGTCTGTCGAGGGGCGAGGGAGCTCTGTGTTTGAGCCTGTCTGTCGAGGGGCGATGGAGCTCTGTGTTTGAGCCTGTCTGTCGAGGGGCGATGGAGCTCTGTGTTTGAGCCTGTCTGTCGAGGGGCGAGGGAGCTCTGTGTTTGAGCCTGTCTGTCGAGGGGCGAGGGTGCTCTGTGTTTGAGCCTGTCTGTCGAGGGGCGATGGAGCTCTGTGTTTGAGCCTGTCTGTCGAGGGGCTAGGGAGCTCTGTGTTTGAGCCTGTCTGTCGAGGGGCGATGGAGCTCTGTGTTTGAGCCTGTCTGTCGAGGGGCGAGGGAGCTCTGTGTTTGAGCCTGTCTGTCGAGGGGCGAGGGAGCTCTGTGTTTGAGCCTGTCTGTCGAGCGGCGAGGGAGCTCTGTGTTTGAGCCTGTCTGTCGAGGGGCGAGGGTGCTCTGTGTTTGAGCCTGTCTGTCGAGGGGCGAGGGTGCTCTGTGTTTGAGCCTGTCTGTCGAGGGGCGATGGAGCTCTGTGTTTGAGCCTGTCTGTCGAGGGGCGAGGGAGCTCTGTGTTTGAGCCTGTCTGTCGAGGGGCGAGGGAGCTCTGTGTTTGAGCCTGTCTGTCGAGGGGCGAGGGAGCTCTGTGTTTGAGCCTGTCTGTCGAGCGGCGAGGGAGCTCTGTGTTTGAGCCTGTCTGTCGAGCGGCGAGGGAGCTCTGTGTTTGAGCCTGTCTGTCGAGGGGCGAGGGTGCTCAGTGTTTGAGCCTGTCTGTCGAAGGGCGAGGGTGCTCTGTGTTTGAGCCTGTCTGTCGAGGGGCGATGGAGCTCTGTGTTTGAGCCTGTCTGTCGAGGGGCGAGGGTGCTCTGTGTTTGAGCCTGTCTGTTGAGGGGCGATGGAGCTCTGTGTTTGAGCCTGTCTGTCGAGGGGCGAGGGTGCTCAGTGTTTGAGCCTGTCTGTTGAGGGGCGAGGGAGCTCTGTGTTTGAGCCTGTCTGTCGAGAGGCGAGGGTGCTCAGTGTTTGAGCCTGTCTGTCGAGGGGCGAGGGTGCTCTGTGTTTGAGCCTGTCTGTCGAGGGGCGAGGGTGCTCTGTGTTTGAGCCTGTCTGTCGAGGGGCGAGGGAGCTCTGTGTTATTTTTGCAACCCTGCGTCTCATACGTCAGGATAATTAAGACATATATTTAGGAAAAGTCATAAACGCACAGCCCGTATCTGCCAGAGAATAAATTTAATTTAAAAACCTGCGAATGGTCAAATTGACCACCTTGTGTTAAACAGCAATGTGTCTGTGTACATTTACCAAGGATCCCACAGCCAAACCAATAACAACAGAAATGATTCCAAGTTTATATATTGCATTAAGAAGGGTACTGGTGAAGGGATTCAGTGAGACTGTCCGTCCTGGATGACTGCAGGGCATGGAGAGCACCCCATTGCCTGCTGTGTGAATCTCTGGGGCTGGCTTCATGTTCGCAAGGTAAACTGTGGAACAATGTAGATGACCATTGTAATAATCACCACGTCTCCTAGCACCTCGGTGACAGATCCAGGAGTTGCAATAAAAACTCTTTTAATGACTGTCTCCTGCTTTGGTCTGAAGCAATTATCTGACCTGTGACACAGACTGGTCCAGTCACCCTCCTGGTCATTGAGGGACACACAGACTGGTCCAATCACCCTCCTGGTCATTGAGGGACACACAGACTGGTCCAATCACCCTCCTGGTCATTGAGGGACACACAGACTGGTCCAATCACCCTCCTGGTCATTGAGGGACACACAGACTGGTCCTCTCACCCTCCTGGTCATTGAGGGACACACAGACTGGTCCAATCACCCTCCTGGTCATTGAGGGACACACAGACTGGTCCTCTCACCCTCCTGGTCATCGAGGGACACACAGACTGGTCCAATCACCCTCCTGGTCATTGAGGGACACACAGACTGGTCCAATCACCCTCCTGGTCATTGAGGGACACACAGACTGGTCCTCTCACCCTCCTGGTCATCGAGGGACACACAGACTGGTCCAATCACCCTCCTGGTCATTGAGGGACACACAGACTGGTCCAATCACCCTCCTGGTCATTGAGGGACACACAGACTGGTCCAATCACCCTCCTGGCCATCGAGGGACACACAGACTGGTCCAATCACCCTCCTTGTCATTGAGGGACACACAGACTGGTCCAATCACCCTCCTTGTCATTGAAGGACACACAGACTGGACCTCTGACCTCTGATCCTATCGATCAGGGACTCCATTAAGCAAAGCGGTAGTTCTGGCTAGGAAACTCACTTTAACCCTGAATCAAATCAGGCCTGCTTTTTGGCTTAGTCTAACGGGAGGGCAGCTATCCTGCCCCCCCCCCCCCCGCCCCCCCCCGCCCATGGCTTCCCTACGGCCAGCCTCTCCACTTATCTGTGAGGTCATTTATGGACAGGGGTACCTCGAAAGGTGAGGCCAAAGTTCAAAGAATGTAGTGTATATTATAAATATTTATAATGCAGTAGTGTTGTCTAGTCTATGTGTTTCCTGACTGAACCATCATGCTGCTAGAGGGCCAGGCACCTTAAACTGTAGCACACATCCTACTGTATAAACTCTACAGCTGACATACTGTCAATGATTTTAGGAAAGATCTGAAAGGGTTAACATTTAAAAAATGTTTCAAAGTTGTAAGCTATTAACATCCCTGTTTCCAGGTAAACGGTGCCATGTTGAGTTTTCACGAAGTTTGACAGAACAGCCGTGACTTTAACCAGACTACAAATAGAAAGCTTTTGTGATCTGCATGCCTGATAAAGGGGTCGGGGTCACTGACTTTTATAACAGGAAAATGCAGAAACTGTGTCATTTGAAATGTTTGGGGGGAATAAAGGTCATTATACTATCACTCTGTGGCCCCGAATCTTTTTTTCATGATTAATGTGGCCGTCCACAACATTTTTCAACAGCTTCAACCTTAAATATTATAATATGGATCACATTTGACATTAAATATTTAAAAATGTTGGCTAGTCCTTTTTTTAGAACAGGAAGACACTTTTTTATTGCCAAAATAAAGCTCATAAATCAGGCTCTTTGTTAAAAGGACATTATGATTTATATGAATATACATTACAGATATATTTGCGCCTTCATAAAAAATTCCATTCGAAATCAAAGGCAACCACTAACACCTTAAAAGGAGACCTTAAATATCCGTTGTCGCTGTAAATTCTTTTTTTTTTTCTTTCTGGTTGTTGTGATGAACTGCAGGAGATTCCAGAAGCATTTATTTTATTGGCAGTGGCAGAGAGAGGATATATTTCTTTTAATAAAGACAGGCTCAGAGTCATGCTTCTACTTGATAAATCAAAGGAATTATTTAAATGCTACACGAAAGGATCATGGTTATCATTGGGATAATACCATTTATAACACATCTTATTCTTTGGGTGAGGCATAGGGCTTAGATCCTACTGAAACGTATTTGGTTGAAAGCAGATTCAGACATTTTTCTTTGGTTGTCCTTTTTAAAAAGTTGCAGCGTGTTAGTGACATACCCTTTAGGTATAATACCATTGGCACATCATTGAGAAGACTACTGTATAAACTTTACAACCATGAGTCCTTGTAGTGCTTATTTTACACAACCATTTGCTCACTAAATATCTTGTTTGCCTTACCAAATGTTATCACCCCCAGACCACCCAAGTGACCCCCAATTCGCAGTTCACACTTGCAAATTGACATTAAAACCTGCAGACAGTCATTGTACAACCCACAAAATCATACTTATATGTAAGATCACTGTTTGGGTGATTTTAAAAAACTAACGTTTGTCATTATCATCATATGATTGTATGTACACTCCATTCAAGTTGCAGATGATAGCATTTTAAATTAACCAATGTTGTTGTCTTTTTTATTTTATTAATTTGAAATTGTCCAGAAGTACTGTGGTGGCCTGGTTATTATTCAGTGGAGATATTTGTCCTTCATTTTACCCCTCAAGAATGGCTAAGTGCCGATACGCACCCGCGGTACCATATTGAATGGCGTGGGACTCTTGGAAGTCAGCATTGCAGAAACACAATTCTCAATGATGGAAAACACGTATAAAACTTGTTTTTTAAACCCGTCCGAAGCTCTTACGTCTGTAAAGTGACTGTCTTGAGCTTTTCATCATCGATTGGCCAATGCTTCCTCAACAGGCATGGGGCTCCCTCTAGGCCAGTCGTTATCATTGCTATTTGGGAGAAGATGCCCCTCAGCCTGCCACTGGTATTCAACCCTACTAATGACCCCCTCTGTGATGGCTGAGTGACTGACTGGGAGTTTGATTCTCCAGAGTCATGCTGGCTTTGAAGAGCGGTGACAGTCCAAGTGGGCCTCCCTTCATGTCTGCGGGCAGGGGGGGGGGGGGGTATCACTGACAGATCAGTGAGACCCCCTGCTGAGGCCCTTCTTTTGTCACTGCACACATTAATGAAGGGGCAGTTAGTTGCTCCAGCCCCTAAGCTATAAACCCATCAGGAGGCCTTTGCCTTGCTTTCTGGTATAACAAAGCGATGCTAGGGGTGGTCAGTGTGTTTCCGCTTGAAACAGAAAAGTGGCCAAGTGGTGAAGACTGAAGACTTAGGAGCCAGGATATCTTGCTCTCAAATGGTCAGCTTAGCCACTGAATCCCTGTAAATAGTGGCATGAACACCCCTCAGCAATACCAGCAGTGGACAATGGATTGGAAACCAACATTGCAGAGTAGTCCTGATTAGCACATTATCTGGTCCTGTTAGGGTGCCATGTGCATCACCATTATAGACCTATATGTCATTGTTCTGTAAAGGTAGAGAGATGCAGGTAGACTGATAGACCAGCAGTTAAATTCCCCTATTGCTTGATGGAGTGCATCTACAGCTCATCCCCATTGCCTGTGTCGTGTGTGCTAATGTGAATGTCGAGGTGCAATTGCAAAAGAGCAGCTCTTTCCTGTTAATCAGTGTCTCGAACGGCTGTCTTTTTTGTATTGAAATGAGGCTCCCTCTCCCTTGTCTTTTGTCGTAGGCTGTTCCCTGCTGGGCTGGAACTTCAAAGACAAACTGTTCCCTTCACCGAGCGCAGATGCTTGCTATCAACAAGCACATTCTCGTATTTTAAATATATGTTAGGTTTTGCATCTAAACAAAAGGTGGCGTGTTGCAAAAGGGCCCGAGGCACAGACGTTCCTCCACTAGCCGGCAATACATTTGCTTTGCAAAGTGCAAAACTTTTCCATGGAATTGCAATTGTCAGTTAGAAAGCTGTGTAAAGGTACAGCTGCAAGCGATTGCTTGTTTTATTCAGGGGCAGGGATAGGCATGTCTTTGTTTAATCAATGTTCTTAATTGCGTAATTGAACCAATTAAACCATCATCCAGGTCTCAAAGCAGTTATCTACTTTGTGTTGCCTGTTAAACCTGGAGCAGAATAAGCCTCCAGGACCGGAGCAGTCAGAGATGAGAATGTCAGCTCTAAGGGCATTCCCTGTGTAACAAAAACAGCATACAGAAAAATAGTGTTGTGCATCCTAAGCAATAACAGAGCTTGAAGAGGTCATGTATTACCTTCTTTCACTGTGGCAAGCAGTAACAGAAGCATGAAGCAGCTTTTTAAGATGGATGGAGCTTGTGCAGCAGACATGGGGAACATAAACAGACAAGGTCTGCTTTCTTTCTGATGCAGTAGACAGTCCACGAGGTGAAACTATGGAAAAATGTAGTAAATCGACACCCAGGACATAGTGCAGCGTAAAATTAAAAATGATTGCAGGAAAGCTTTAAGCTGAGGGCATATGTTCCACAAAACCTTGAGCATGTATCTCCAGAGCTGCCTGTGCATTAGAGACTGCTTCTCAGACTGCTTGGGTGCTCCTTTCACAGCCCCCGCCATCATCGTGTAGTTCAACATTTAAGTAACTTTTGTACTGTGATGGCACGATGCTATAGAGCAGCTATCTCCTCCATGATGGTGCACGGGTATTAGGGTCCCCTAGAGATATGTGTGTGTGGGACAGAGTGTCCCTTGCAGAAGAGATGTTTTATTCTGTGACACTCCCTTTCCCTGTCCCACAGTATCAGTAAAGCTAGATGGCACTGTGTGTGTGCTGAGTTCTAACTGGAAAGTGAACTCTTCTCTATCCTGTAAGGAAAGCGCACTTAAGAAAATGTATTTGTAATAAAAGCTCAAGTGCACAATGATGAGGGTAATAGTGAAATTGACCCTGAAGCTATTAAAATGATGTTGGGAAAATCAGTCATAAATACCACATGTTAAAAAACAAATGGTACTGCTACCTGCTGCTAGATAACCCCCCAGCTGTTTACCCAAGGAGATAACAGACCTTTGAAATGTTTCGAAATGGAGGTGAAGGCACAGAGTCAATATTTGTCTGGCACTGAAAAAAGAAACGAAATGATAGGCGGACAGGATGGTGGCTCCTCTCATTGGCTGCCAGTGTGGGGATCGAAGGTCACATGGCGCGTGGCAGCCAGGCAGCAGGCCCTGAGGGGGTCATGTCATGTCACATGACCCCTGTTTCCTGACCCTTCACCTTGGAGCATTTCATGGCTTGCACCTCCACCAGAGTTCAGTAGGGAATGGAGTGGAGAAATCCCTTTGAACGTGACATGGCAATGCAGCCCTGGCATGACAGTGTCAATGGTTCTGTTCTAAGAGCCTTTGACAGCACAAGGGCAGCCACAATGGTATGAGACTACCATTGAGAGAAGTGGTGCATGTTTAACCACTGGGATAAATCAATACAAAAACTGGCAACATGTCTCAGCATTACGGTATAATAGCGGGACCTCTGTACTGTCCCCAATCCATTGCATTGCCATTGCTGTTAATGCTGTGGTCTGCTGTTGTTTATTCAGGGTAATACACTCGGATACACATGCTATTCCAATGGGAGGCTCCACTGGTCAAGGTCTCTTATAGTATAGAGTGTATTTTAACATGACCGTTGAGACTTTTGCCATTATTCGAGGCCTCCTCAATAAGAGCCTAGACACCCCTCAACCAGCAGTGTCAGCAAGACATCGGTCTAACAGTCTAGCAGAAGGAGAAAGAGCGTGTGGACGAGACAGAGCAGTGTCACATTCCCAGATAAGTGGGGGAATATTTGGAAGACTTTGAATTCCTCCAAGTGCCATCTCCCACAGGCTCTGCCTTGTTCAGTGTGGACAGTTGTCTCAGAACAGAGATTCACTGGATTTCCTCACCTCTCCTGCAAATGGTGTCCAACAGCTGTTCCTCAATACCTAGATCAGACCGCAGGGGGTGTTATGTAATCTACCGTACTAGATTGGGTTGATATTGCGCCTTCACGATGCTCAGCTCTTTGTAGCTTGTTGGGTTATGTGTTGTTGTTTGTATTAATTTGTTCATAACCGAAAATCAGTGTTTGGGTTTATAAAAATGTAAACAAAAATTAAAATATTTAGGAATCCTCTTTATCCAAGGGGAACTGGCAAGAAAGAAATTCTCTCTCCAAGCATTTTGGACAAATGCATTTTTCTGTGGCGTAAACCCATTTTAAAAAGAGTCGTTTCTAACATCTCTCAGAAGTAGTTTCCTGAAGCCTTTGTAACACTAATTACATATACAGCGCCGGTACGTGTGTGTGTATGTATATATATATATATATATATAACACAACTCTTTTTTGCTTTTATTAGGACTGTAGTTATTGTATTTTGTATCTTGCTCTTAATTGTACAGTTATTCTTGATATGTAGTTTTTGTATATTGTAAGTGGCCCTGGGTAAGGGCGTCTACTAATTAATAAATACATAGATACATAAATAAATAAGTAAATAATAATAATAATAATAATAATCACAGCTCAGCTCAGCGCATTTCTGGCTGTGCTGGCAGTCTGCTGAGTGCAGAGACACAGGCTGCCGGTCCGGCTGCCGGTCGCTCTGACAGACACACAGCAGTCTGCGGGACGTGCTTTTTAAACACAGGATCTGTTTAAAAGCTTCAGACGCCTGGCAGAAAGCCAGCAGGACTTTTAATCCACTTTCTAACAATGTGTACCACACACACAGTTTACATACAAGGCTAGTTACTGTCTCGCTGCCCTTCATGATATAGGGGTTAATTCTCTGGGGTCTACTTTTGCTGAGAGAGCAGGTGTGTGTGTGTGTGTGTGTGTTTAAAAATAGGATTAGGTGGCTCCTACTGTGGGTCATGTATGGAAAGCACAATTGTTAAATACGCCAGGGTAAAATGCAGCTTTGCAGTTATAGCTGAGGGGCTGGGAGGCAGCAGTACCTTCATCTCTGTCTAAACACAGAGCTACTCAAACCTGTCATCTTCCACACTGCAGCCCTGCACTTTAAATAACAAACCACAGAGCTACTGAAACCCACTGCTTCCACACTGCAGCCCTGCACTTGCTATAACTAACCACAGAGCTACACACGCACACACACACGCGCATGCGCACACACACACGCACACACACACTGATTACAGAACTCTTCAGGCTAAATTAGTTTTGGCTACAGGCACTTTGCACCTTCAGACCCTCTCCCTGTCTGATAAGAATGGGAATGTTTCAAATGCCAACACCTTTCAGAAGCTGCAGGCTGAGATATTGCCAGCAGTGTCAGGGTGTGTCAGAAAAAAGGGAGAGACACTTTGAAAGAAAGATCAGCACTGGCAGGATAAAGCAAAACATAACATTGGGACTGATTTGCTTCACTTCCAAATGCAATCAGCCACTGCTTTCTGTGAAGGAATTCTGTCATTATTGATAAAACTGAGAAGTTATTTACAGACGTTCCCTGCAATAGGCAAAATCCAAGTCCATTTCATTTCAGTGGCATTTCACAATGTTGTGCAGTTTGTTAAAAGCATAACATATTTAGACACGTGCTGTTTGACACGGTCCACTCTGTTTGTTATCTGCATACTGGGATGGGCATAAGATACATGCATGGGCATAAGATAAAAAATGCTTTGATGGATTAAATAAAAGCAATAAAATAATTAAGAAAGCAGACTTATACAATGTCTAAGGGGGTAGGGGGTAAGGGGTAGGAGGGGTAGGGGGTAAGGGGTAGGAGGGGTAGGGTGTAAGGGGTAGGAGGGGTAGGGGGTAAGGGGTAGGAGGGGTAGGGTGTAGGGGGTATGGGGTAAGGAGGTAGGGGGATAGGGGGTAGGGAGGTTTGGGGGTAAGGGGGTAGGGGTAGGGGGTAAGGGGGTAGAGGTAGGACAGTGAGCCCCATACAGTACACTATATAAAGGGAGTACTGTGGCAGGGTCGGACATGTTAACATGTTAGCTATCATCACTCTCCACTTACTGCATGCAGTTGAAATAGGAGACAAGCGGCTTCAAATGAAAGTTTCAAAGCTGTTCTTTTTTAATGTCCCGGAACCTTTTTAAGATGTTTGCAATCATTCTGCGTGATCTGCAACTCAGCTCATCTCCTGTTCTAGCTGCCTGCTGTAAACATCTTTAGCCCAGGCTTTATCACCCATAGCATTCTCATTACAGCAGTAAAAGCTGTACAGTGTTTTGTCACTCATTTTCATACACTCTGATCCTGATAAGAAGCTGGCGCATCAGCGGCGACGCTGGAACTCCTAATGTATGGACTAATCAAGGTGGGAAACCTCATACCTTATTGGAATGGTCTTGCATTTCATATAGAACACCTTATCCACCACTTTGCCTTTGATGATGGAGATGCTTCTCGACTTGGTGGGCTTGAACTGCGTACGTGCCTATCTGATGTCATCTGCTAGATTGCCAAGTAACCGATTGGTGCCGGCGACCGTTGTAGTCATTATTATTATTATTATTATTTGTTTATTTAGCAGACGCCTTTTTCCAAGGCGACTTACAGAGACTCTGGTGTGTGAACTATGCATCAGCTGCAGAGTCACTTACAATTACGTCTCACCCGAAAGACAGAGCACAAGGAGGTTAAGTGACTTGCTCAGGGTCACACAATGAGTCAGTGGCTGAGGTGGGATTTGAACTGGGGACCTCCTGGTTATAAGCCCTTTTCTTTAACCACTGAACCACACAGCCTCCGGCGGTCATGTCCTCCATGTATGCTCTAAGTCAGCTGTACTCAACTCTGGCCCTCGAGATCCATTCTAGTCCTGGTCTTTAATCCAAGCAGGTCCTAAATTAGTTAATTGCAGCTTAGCAGGTTCAGTTAACTACATTAGAACCTGCTTGGAGTAAAAACCAGAACTGGATTTGATCTCGAGGGCCAGAGTTGAGTACCACTGCTCTAAACGGTGGCCAGAAGCCACTGTTCTCCTCCCACTACCCGTTTTGTGGCTCTAATAATGACTTCCATTGCCATGGTAAAGATGAGTGGGGAGATGGTGCAACCTCCCATGGTTCTAAGTCAAGTCAACCTTTGTGCCACAGTGCTGAAGAATATCTGACCCTCCGCATTTAACAGGGAAATTGCCTGATGCTGATAGATTCTTTTTCTTTGAGGATAAAGACCCCTCCTGCTCTGTCATGCCCTTGGGGACTACCTGTTTACCCCCACTACCTTCATCAACCTCCACAAGATTCCTAGAAGCCCAGGTGCACTCTTGTAAACTCGATATGGTCCACCATTGGGCCCAGGCTTGCTAAACCTCCACTTGGGAGCAGTCCTCCATGTGGTGATCAGTGTCTCTTTAAGATAACTCTCTATTACATGAGAGTAGCTTCATCACTTAACTAAACCAGATTTAAACAATATTTTGGATTTTTTTTTGTGAAACTTGCACAGCAAAGGTGCATGTAGCTGTTACAATGCTAGTGTTCAGATATGAGATCTAATGGTATCTACCATAGGATCTTGACCAGAACTTGGAACCTGATTGGGGCATAAATTACACAAGTATAAAGACTCAATAAAATCAGTAAAGTTGATTTAGCTCCAGATCTCTTGTGATAAAGCAAGCATGGGTTTTGATTAATCTGGGGCTTTCCAGCTGTCAGCTGCTTGAACCCGTGCCAGGTGGAACGAGGTCAATACCAGGGGCGTGGTAAAGCTGGGATCCCACCTGCTGGCAGGTGCAGGGATGGCGGGCCCCTATCCATGACCTCCTCCCATCACTGCAGCAGGCAAGCGCACAGGCAGGCAGGTGTGCAGGGAGGAGCGGAGCTCAGGTGCAATTTACATTGCTGCATGTCTGCAGCACAGGTGTGCTTCTCCCTTGTATCAAAGAGCCACCGCTCCTAATAATCCATTACACCGTGTAACAATTTTTTATTGAAATTTTTTTGGTTCCTGGGTAGTAAGTGTTATTTCCTAATTGCTTATGCCTCAAAAGTATAGAAAATTGCTATTATTCCCCACAAACTTTGCTTTTGTGACCAGGACAGTGATATTTTGAAATTTACCTATTTTCCAGAACATTCCAGATAGATTCAGTGCTGAGTAAACTTGGAGTAACTTCTAGAACTTTCTAGAACTTTCCAGTAATATAAATAGTAGTATAAATACAGGGGCCTTAAGCTCGCCAGTTCAGTTTAGTTCCAGCTGCCTAAGTGGATACATATCTGCATTTTTCTGAGATGGCATCAAGGTCATAGGAGACTTCAAAATGGTGGCATTCCTGATGGGTCTCCAAGGCGGTTTTACCAAGTTTCCCTGCTATCTTTGCCTTTGGGACAGCAGGGACACCAAGGCGCACTACCACAGACGGGACTGGCCACAGCGGACAGAGTTCTCTGTGGGGAGGAACAACGTCAAGTGGGAGACACTGATGGACCCCCAGAAGGTGCTGATGCCACCACTGCACATCAAATTGGGCCTTATGAAACCATTTGTCAGAGCTCTAGATAAGGAGTCGGCAGCCTTTAAGTACCTTCAAGACTTCTTCCCTAAGCTGTCTGAGGCAAAGGTCAAAGCCGGTGTCTTCGTCGGACCACAGATAAAAGAAGATCCTGGAGTGCAATGAATTCCCCAAGAAGCTCACTAGTAAGGAGAAAGCGGCTTGGAACAGCTTTGTCGCAGTGGTTCGGGGCTTCCTGGGCAATCACAAGGCCGAAAACTATGTGGAGCTGGTTGAGACTCTGGTGAAGAACTACGGCACAATGGGCTGTAGGATGTCCCTCAAAGTCCATATCCTTGATGCTCATCTTGATAAATTCAAGGAGAACATGGGAGCGTACTCGGAGGAGCAAGGCGAGCGCTTCCACCAGGATATACTGGACTTTGAACGCCGCTACCAAGGACAGTATAACGAGAACATGATGCGAGACTACATTTGGGGACTGATTCGTGAAAGTGATTTACAGTATAATCGTAAATCTCGAAAAACTACTCACTTCTAAATATTTTGTAGTCATTTTTGTATTACTTTAGTATAAATACATGTTAATTTGGATTCATATGTTGTTTTTTTCTGACTTTATGTGAACGAAAAAACACAAATTTGCCCGTTTTCTCATTGGAAATAGGTAAATTTCAAAATATCACTGTCCTGGTCACAAAAGCAAAGTTTGTGGGGAATAATAGCCATTTTCTATACTTTTGAGGCATAAGCAATTAGGAAATAACACTTACTACCCAGGAACAAAAATTGTGTTACATAGATAATTATCTATTAGATCCAATTTGAACACAAGTGTGCAAGAAATGGTAATGTTTTAATAAGACAGAATTCAAGGACAGGACTGCTGGTGTTTGGTGACTCACAGGTAAGTGCATTCACTTCTCACTGTCCTGATCACTGTCTCTGCTGTTCCTATGATTGCTCCCCGTCTGCAGTAAGATGGTCGATTCGTAACAATTGTAGTCTATAAAGCAGTCCCATTGCAAGCTGGTTGATTGTAACAGGGACATTTTTTTAAGAAATCAGATTAATTGGTCTAAATTATTACAAGATAAACATTTTCTTTGTTTTCTTAAATATAATTATACTGGAGGCAGCAGACAGGTATCGAGAAATGCTTTGTGGAAGTGGCCTGTGCACTAAGTTTATGCATGTTTCAGGCCCACAGGAATCCTCTCTTCCAAACACAATCTTCACCATGTGCAGCACAGTAGCCCACGCAAAGAAACAGCCAATTTCCAGTCCCATGTATGGCCTCTTGTATCGTTCTGTATTTGGATGCTTGACAACAACATGGAGATGTTTGTAATGCCAACACATTTACTGTGTAATCTCTGCTGTGGTGGCCACAGATACTGCATCAGATTCAGACCTGTCATAGTCCAGTCTGACGCTGGAATTGCATATGGTGCAAGCCAAGATTATGCAAGTTATCTATAATCTTTTGACTGAATCCTTTCTGGGATGTTCACTGTCAATAATATTTTAAAACCAAAGGTTATGTATATTACATAAATAACTTGAAAACGTTTAGCAATAATTTGTCAGCATTTCCCCGTCACGTTTGGGTTGATATTCTATAAACTTTTACCATTAAATACTGTACAGCAAGCCCTGCTTTATTATGACAGATGCAATCGGCTTCTGGTTTTATTACAGGCTTAATTTGTGGTGCAAAATACCATCATTTGAAAGTCTTGTATTTCAGTCTATCAACTTTTCAGTCGTTAGTTTCTCAATTGCAACATTAAATTGAACGAAACAAGGTGTAAATTGATTGTAAAATGGGACCCGATGTCTATCTGAAAGTTGGAATCATACTGTTGACGGTTTTCCAGCACCATTCCTCCTCCCAAACTCCAACCAATAACCTTGAACATCTACAATAGCAATGTTGGTGTAGTGCCCCCATGTGGTTTAAAAATCACATTGAGTAAGTTTGTTCACTTATAAATCCTTGAAGCAAGCATGCAACTTCTTGTGAAATGTTTAACAGTAGAAAAACACCATTAAATGACAAAGCACAGAGAAGGCCAGTCTACTTGTGTAGTAAAGACTCCCAATAATTATATTTTGGTGTAAAACTGAATAGACAATGCATCAGCAAGCCGCAGGACCACAGGACTGGCTAAGGGACCCAACATGCAGCATGATGGCCGATGTGTGATACTGTATTTCAAGTAGGCTGCATTCTCACAAAGACACACGTACATCCTTCAATACAGCAGTAACTTTATAGAGCATCCAAACAGGAATGTATTATAAAAACCAAAGTATGATAAAAACAGACAGCACAAGGAAGCAACAGTAGGTAAGGAGTTTATTTAAAAATAAAATCATAATACTTTATTAAAGGCAGACTCCAAGATGGCAGTGTGGACAGGGCAATACAAATCTCACAGGATCACAAAAGAAAAGCAGAAACCTACAAACTCAAATGCATATTCTTTATTAAAAATGTGTCTTTAATACAAGCCAAGCCCCACCCCCCCTCCCCCCAAAAAGTAAAAATAATCTACCAGACTTGTTCCTTTACTAAAAAAGGGGGGGGGGGGGGTCATTTTCAAATAAAGTGGGGAAAAAAATTATAACTAGGAGTCTGGAGGGGTTATAGGAAAGAAGGGAGAGGACAGCCATCTGTTATACCCTTGAAATAATAACCCTCCCCAGCAGAGGGCACACATTTTCTGTAAGAGCTATAAATTGAAAAACTTGATTTTTTTTTTTGTATTTGTTCTTTCTTGAACACAAAACTATACAGAGCTGCAGAAAAGGAGAAGAGGAATCACAGGTGGATGTGAGTGGGGGGGAGGAGGGAGGGAGAGAATTTCATAAACCTAGGAGTCTTTTCACTGGTACATAAACTTAAGGGAGAAGGGGAGGGAGGCTGACAAGTTCTGTACAATTCTATGGGGTAGTTCTGTACAACACCAGCCAAGATCAAAACAGCACAAAAGAGGTGGTATTACAAAAAAACATGTCTTCTGTACAACATTGTGTCCATCTGTTTCTTTTATTAAAAGGATTTCACAAATAGGATTATTTTTTTTCTTAGTTCAAAACATCTGCATAACAAACTAACCAACAGAAAAGGTGCAAGTTGAGGGGTTTTGTTTATGTATTTAGTTTTAAACGTTGTTACACTGGTCTACCACAGAGCTGGCAGGTGAAGTCACCGCACTACAGCTGGTTAGGTTGCTAAACAGACACACTAGTAAGGGCCCGATTATCTCTCTAACCACGGTAGGATCCTTAAGTCAACACACACCACCAACTTGCCTCCTATAACCCTAATATAAAATCTTCAGTATTGAAGAGAGGACTTCAAAAAAAACATTGCAGACCAACAGCGACATCTGCTGGCAAAAGCCGAGATGGAAGACACATGGCTGCTTTTTTTTTTTTTACTATAGAAAGGGTTTTGTTTTAAAAACAAAAAAGTGCCAACTTTTTTCCTTTTTTTTTCTTCTCCTGCCAACTTCACATGGTCAAGCAATCTTCACCTCAATTTTGCTCACACCGTTGCTTGCACATAGGACATTGCTTGGAAATGGCAACTACATGTAAAAATTGCTTCAAAAAATTGCTATAAAAAGTCAGACTTCCTGACCCCAAAAACCTCCTATCTCCGTTCCCAACTCAAGAGCATAGATACAGATTCACACGTGAAAATACCCCTGCCTCACACGGAGGCGTGGATCTGAACGAGTGTACACCTGAACAGTTTGCAAGCACCACGTCAATTACACCACCAGTTTCAGTGGGCAAGAGGACGGATCCGACGAGCAAGCCCTTAGAGATGCTGATGTTGCTTGTAGAGTCTGTACGAGGGCTGCAGCACTGCACGTCACCTCTCTGAACTCAAACTTACACATTTAACATGACGATATACAAGCAGAACCCTTGTATTGGAAAGGAGGCAGGATACCCTTGATGGCAAAAAGAGGGGTGCCCCCATCCCAACCAGCTGTAAAACTCAAAGTATTAAAAAAGCTCCTATGCCTGCCAACCCCCCCCCAAAAAAAATTCTGTTCCACTCTCAGGGCAGAAAAAATTACAAATACAAAGACATTGTATAGGAGCTCCGAATATCCAACCCTGTGCATTTAATGAATTAACCGACTCTCCTGAACAGTCCAAGAAAACATTAGATACAAATATAAATCAGCAGCTCTACAAAATACAAAAACAAGGAAAATAAAGAATTATCAAAAAAAAAAAAAAATCCAAGTCGGGTGGTCAGGTATAAGTTTCCAACAAAGGATTTAAAAAAAAAAAAAAAAGGATTTATAATATATGTCTTCGCCTTCTGGAATGTTGCTGGTTTTTCTTTTCCCCGTCGCTCTCCTCCTCCTCGTCTCTCCCTCTCTTGCTTGTCCTCTTGCTGTGCCGTGTTTTCCTGCTTTCCTGTTCAGCGTCGCTCTCCTCTTCGTCGTGTTTCTGATTGCGAGCCGAGTTGGTTCGCCTGCTTTTCCGAGTTTTGCGGCCGTCCTCCTGCTCACTCTCCTCCTCCTCCACCTCCTCATACCGCTTGCGTGCCGAGCCCGTCCGCTTGCTGTGCCGAGTCTTCCTGCTGTCCTCCTGCTCGCTGTCATCCTCCTCGTTGTCCTTGCGCCCTTGCTTGCGTGCCGAGCTGTTCTGTTTGCTATTCCGAGTTCTGTGACTGTCCTCCTTTTCGCTCTCCTCTGTTTCTTCGTCCTCCTCCTCCTCCTCCTCCTGCTTGCTTGTGTCGCTCACCCTCTTGCGTTGCCGACGACGCATGTAGCTCTGGCCCGGTAGGTGTTTGTGCAGCAAGTCCACAAAGCACTGCTCCGTCTTGGTCAGGCAGGAAAGGACATGGCTGTCAGGCTGGTTGTATTGCTCAGCGTTGGAGAAGACGAGCTTCATGTCCTCCACGAAGTCTGCCGCGTGGCGGTACTCCCGGTTCGCACACTTGCGCTGCATGCTCTGGAAGTCCAAGGGATTAGAGATCACCTCCAGGTAGTCTTCTGCTTCCTCTGCAGATACTGGCTCTCTGGGGGGGGTGGGGGGGTGGAGATTAGGTAAGAGTAGGGAGTCAATACCAATCAAATATCTTGCCGTATCTAGACAGACCTTTTAAATTAATCACCTTGGAAAATATTTTAAAATAAGTGCTGGTAACACTCCCCTCGTGATCCCTCTCACCTGAAGGGCCAGCTGAATCTGAACTTGACCAGTTTGTTAAGGATCTCCTCACACCTCTGCACCTCCAGGGCTTGTCTGCTCACTCCCTGTCTCGAGCTCTGCCGCACCTGAGGGAAATAAATACAAATAAAATAATAATAGGGGCCCCATCAGCACCAGGCAGCCATTCCAACACCCATCACTGCTCCTTTAGGGATTATGAAAGAAAGTGAAATTACAGGAACAGATTACAGCATTGTTTGACTGTCAGTCATATCTCATTACCAGATACAAACTTGACCAGAATATCCTCAGTTGTACAAAATTTATTTATTTTTATATATATATATATATATATATATATATATATATATATATATATATATATATATATATATATTCCAGGTTACAAGCCCTTTTCTTTAACCACTGGACCACACAGCCTAATATATATAATTGTAAATAGTTGTACAAGCTGATGCATAGTTCACACACCCTAGACTCTGTAAATCGCCTTGGATAAAGGCGTCTGCTAAATAAACAAAGAATAATATACATTGTGGATATGTATATGCATAGATTTTATATACAGTACATATAGTAGTTTCTTATCCCTACAGTTCCGTTTTAGTGTGCTTCAGTACTAGGTCAGAACCAAGCCCACAACACCACAAACCACACACAGATTTAACAAATCCCCTCTGCCCTAGTCTTGCGGACAGAGTCATGTTAAGAGTGTCATATGCGTCTCTGCCAAAGAGCCAGCAGCCACATTGCTGAAATTCTGTCGCTTAATGAGGCTCTGGTAGAGCCATAGACACACGGACTCCACTTTAACAAGTTCAGGGTCATCTGGCAACCAGCAGACAGATTGTAATGAAGATGCCTCAGATATTTTTCTGGCTGATTCACCCAGCACCTGGGGGGAGAGGGAGCCTGCAGTCTTCATTAGCAAACCCTCCAACTGGGGATAGATGTGCAAGAGTGCATTCTCCTGATGAAAGCAAACTCACAGCACCTGTTCAGTCAGGGGACACATTCTCTCAAAGTTTGACTGCAGCAGAAGCAAGCCCCAGAAATGCCTTTCACTAATGCACTCCCGGGCAAAAGGTCCAAGGAAATTCTTGTGTGATGAATAACCCCTCCCAATTCATTTCTATAAGTTTTGAGCCAAGAAACGTCTGGGTTTCTTCCCTTCCGAGATGTCACATCTAGCTGACATTCAACATTTCTTCTAGTCTCCAATGAAACTTTTGTGAAACACAGGACTGTCCTGGGGATCTCAGTGGAAGCTGTGGTGTCTTACCAGTTCCTCGATGTCAGCAGGGATGCCCGGGTTCACCTTTTGCCTGCTGCTCTTGGAGTTTTGTGGGGAATTTTTCTTGGTAACCTGTTTTCCTCCCTGCTTTTGCGACCATGAAGATGCAGACTGTTTACCCTTAGCACCTTTCCGAGGCCTCACTGCAAACAGACGCACACAAAACACACACATCATCACTGAGCTTACTGTCACCTGGATCCTTACAGGCGACACAGACCGTCACTACAGAATGGATTCCGAGCTTTGTACATTATAGAAAGCTTCTGTACAGTCCCCCGTCCCCACCGGACTGAAGGATGAAACACAGTGAATTTGATTTGGAACAGACCAAAATTTCACAGGGAGATACTCGGGGGCAAACCACTATGCTTTAGTTTCAGTGTTGGGCTGCACTGTGGAAGGTAGCTGGTGCTAGCGGCTCAAGTGGATAGATCAATAGCATAGGATTAAGTCAACGGGCCATTGAGCTGCATAATCTGCTCCTTGCCAGAATTCCAACGTTGTGGCTCAACAGAAAAAAATAAATAAATAGACAAAATAAAACAAAGTGCATTTCCTGAATACGTTTCAAACATTTCTCTCTCAACAGAAATATTTACCATCACATTCGCCTCTCTCTCTTGCTCACAGACCACTTCCCAAGCAAGCAATTCAAGCAGTTGCTCTCTGCTGCCTGTTTAAATGACTTCACTTTTTCCTCCCTCACTTACCCCCCCACACCAGAGTGGCTAACCTTACAGGAGTTTGCATCAAAGCCCACCCAGTAGGAAGAGGGTCGATGCTGCTAAAACTCCATAAAGGGTCAGTCTTTGCGAAGGGTGGTATTGGGTTACAGCCCTGCACAGGCGTGAACAGCCCCTGTGAGACACAGAGTGGGGATGGACAAGCCAGGTTTCCACATTAGTCAGTCTGCTTGTCAGCTCTTTACAGGGGTTTAGCCTGCCCGTGTCACGGCGGCCCCTTTGTTACATTAGCACCCCCATTAAACACCCCGACCCGGACCTTCTCGGTAAGCAGAGAAGGAGCTGGAAAGACGATCCTTTTCACCAGCAGCAGCCCGTTTATCATCCTGGTAATATGGATGGCACTTTTAGAGTATGCCCAGGTCACAGGTCTGTCGAACAGTACTTACAACTCAGCCCAGCCACCTTGAAATCTTCATCAGACTCAGAGTCTTCCTCCTCTGAGTCGTCTTCCTCCTCCTCATCCTCTTCCTCCTCCTCACTCGTGTCCTCATTGTAGTTCCTGCACAGACAGACACCCCACCATCAACCCAATCTCATCTCCACTCACAAAAAAGCAGCATGGTCTAATAATTCATGGCCATGGACAATTTGTAAAAAATAATATTGTATGTTTTTTTAAAACTGAGACAAAACCGTGCAAGTCAAACAGCCCTCAAAGATAGTAATTTTATTAGTATAAAAAACTAATACTTGAAGGTAGTATTTTTTATTTTGACTTTTCTTTCCAAGCTAGAACCCTACCATTGCAGAGGGTATACTGGGACTGGCTGCCACTGGAAGTACCTAGAGATTTTTAAAAGGGATGAATAGAATTGGAATAAATGTCCTGGTCACAGAAGCTTGCACGGGACAAGGAAAGGTTCGACTGGCAGGTGCTCCAGTGTGAATCTGATCTGCAGCAGAGTTCACAACAGGATTCCTATTGCAGAGCAGTTTGTGCCATTCCAGAGCTTAATAAAGCCACAGAGCAAAGATAATAATAAATGAACAGGCTATTTCCATGCCTGTGCACTTCAGTCAGGATCTCTGCATACTCAGCGGAGAGGCACCGAGTCCCTACCTGCCCCGAGAGCAGCGGCGAGCGATAGCGGGCTGGCAGGACGGACACAGCCACTCCCCGTCAGGGATGGAGTAGAGAGCCGGCCTCAGACAGAACAGATGGAAGGCCTTGTTACACTCATCACACAGGATCAGCTTGTCATCTTCACCTGGAGGGGACAGGCAGGGAGGAGATGGAGAGGGGGAGACAACGTTAACCCATACCAGGTGCTTTCTGGACAACTTATTTATTCAGTGCAGCTATACAAAGCTGGTCTGTCACTCTTGAGCTCCCTTTGGCAGGTGCAAAATAAGGCAACTACTGTATCTAATCAGACGAGACAATCCAAGAGAATAATCTTGCCTTTTTAAAAACTTAATGTAAACATTAAACACAGACATTGGGCCCCAATTTCCAAAGCTTGTATTTTACACCACTTTTACCCGCTTACTCCCTGATCCAGTCAAAAACAAAACAAAGAAATCTGCCCTTTTCAGTTCCACCTCGAACAAAGAGTGGGCAGGGAGGCTTCTCGTCCAGCCTGGTGAATCTGAGCCCCTTTGCTGAAGTTACCTGACTTAATCATCCCAAAGCAGGGTCTTTGGGTGCTACTGCTAACTGGTGTTCACCTTGACTCACAGCATCCCTGCAAATAATTACTCAGTGCTTTTAGTACACTCTAAATAGCCATGCATAATGACTGATCATGTGCTAAAATTATTACACTGAAGTGAGCCCTGACATACATCATGACCCTTAAAGTGTAGTTATCTAATCTACTTTTCTACATTTCTTTACTGAATTATTATTATTATTATTTGTTTATTTAGCAGACACCTTTATCCAAGGCGACTTACAGAGACTAGGGTGTGTGAACTATGCATCAGCTGCAGAGTCACTTACAACTACTCTCACCTGAAAGACAGAGCACAAGGAGGTGAAGTGACTTGCTCAGGGTCACACAATGAGTCAGTGGCTGAGGTGGGATTTGAACCGGGGATCTCTTGGTTACAAGCCCTTTTCTTTAACCACTGGACCACACAGCCTCCTTTAACCACTGGACCAATTCCTCCTGAAATACCATTTTATCTGCCCTTCCTTATTAGAAATGCTGTTCAGTAGGTACATAGCTGGGATTTTTTTTTGGATTGGTTACAAACATTTAGTTTATTTAAAAAAAAAAAAGAAAAGAAAGAGCGGCTCTTACACTCTATGTAGCCACATATAGCTACATTCAGTAGTTCATGATGTATTATGAATAGTTGAAAGCCATTTTTTCCACCAAGCAACTCAAATGTGCATGTGTATAACCCCCAAGTAAAAACACACTTGAATGAATACAGCCTTAAAATGTTTCATTAAACCAAATCTAAAAATAAACCGACAGCCCTAACTTGCAGAAGCCTGAACTGAGGTAGCGGGTTTGAGCAGAACCACAGCAATGCTGCTCGCTGTCTCTCTGTAACTCCTGTGCTGCACTGAACTGTTGAATTCCACCCCAGGGAGGAGCACCAGGGGTGGGGGAACACTGCGCTTGTGTAACTTACTTCTAAAGGGGGAATATTTTAAACAAACAAATAAAACCCACAAATAAGATGTCAACTCTCACTGCAATCTCCTTGCTATATTACACAGCCGCTGAGCTGCTGAAATCAAAAGTTCGGGTCCTTAATTAAAGTTGACGGTGGGGGCTGCGAAGGAATCCCTGTTATCTGTGCCAGGAAGGCTGCCAGCTTGGCAGAGAGAGAGACCTCGTGCTGTAACCAGAGACGAGAGCCTGAGGTTTCACACACAGCAATGAGAGGTTAAAGGGCACCCTGTAATAGAGCTCTGGCCTGGTACTGCACCTGCCAGCACAGCTCCCCTGCACCCCCTACTGGCTTAAACTAATATTGCACTACACACTCTCCCTGGAAAACCTTCCGGTCCCAATATAGCTGGGACGCTTTAAGAAAATTATTACAGGGTTCAGAGGAAATCCCCATGGCGGTTACCATTGCAGATTTCAGACAACAACTTTAAAAATATGTTTCTAGAAAATAGCAAGGAGGGCTAACATTAGAGATGTCACAGTATTAAACTGACATTGATAACCTTCAAAAAAATTGTCATATAAAATGTACATTAAAATTAAATTTGATTATACGTATAAAAGCCATTAACATGTTTAAGAAGGTCCTGTTTCATATAAAACTATGTCACTTTAAACAGCTGTATGTGTTGTATCTGCTTTTTCTGGGTTTTAGTTGAAGTACTTTCCCTTCTCTCTACAACTACAAAATACATGAACTTTTGAATTTTCAAAAAGCTTCTTTTGCAACATTTTTGTAAAAGGAAAGGGGTTTCAACCCTTTAAAACAGAAATAAGCTTTGTGTTAATTGAAGTGCTCTTAGTTACATGCACCCTCATACATTCTTATCAGCTTTAAACAGTCATCAAATATTATTCAATATATCTTTGCTTCAGTAAAAGTTACTACTATATTACATTTGATCTTGTTTTCTTCCTAATTACACAGTGAATATTTTGTTAAAATACTTAAGCAAAAAGTTCCAAATTGTTAATTCATACTGGCGCAAAAAAAAAGACAAATAAAATGATAAAAAGGGATACGTCAGTTTAGTTTGTAAACACTAAGAAATAGGATTTGCTTCAGTGAACACAAGTGCATTAGGTTCTGGCACGATCGCTTCTCTAACTGAGCAGGAAAGCCAGTGAGATCATGGGATTGTACTGCAGCACTAGCATTCGTTACACATTCTGCTCCCAGTTTTCTATAATATATATGGCTTTGAAATGAAGCGGAGGTTGGTTAGGTCCGTTTTAAAGAATGTGAGGTTTGTTATTTCTCATCACAACTGATACAGTTAGACTAAGAGTACCTGATTTAGTTTTGCTCTACTATGACAGGTGTTATTCTCTGTCGGCGACAAGGTTAAAATCAAGCTTCAACCCAAATCCTGCACACTTGTTTTCCATCTTCAACTACCCTGTTTGTTTGTGAAAAATAAAACGCAGCAGCAGAGCTATGAAAAAACAAACATATTACTGTAGATTTTATTAGGAAGAATTTTCTAATAAAACAAAATAATAAAACAAGTTATGCTGCTAAGCCTGTATATCTAACTTTTCTTCTACACTTTACAGTGCTTTATTTTATTGATTTTTTTAACTTCTTGTTATCTGAGGTCCATAAGACATTTTACATCATGATACTCATGATGTAAAATGAACAAGAAATTGTGGTACAACACTATCCCAGGGTACCACGTGGCGTCTCATTTCTACAGTGTTCACTGCCATCTGACACCTTGTTTTTTAATTTCGCTCTATACGCAATCTGACACCTCGCAGCACATGTTGTTTGACTGGCAATGGCTCCCACTGTTTATTGTGATCAAGCTCCAAAGCAGCAAGCACCAATTAGGAGACAGTAGGGACAGAAACACAAAACTACTTTTGCATACTACGGTAAACTGTGAACTCAACCGCGGTACGAAAAACGATCGGGGTATCGAAACCAGGGAAATGTATACCATGATATACCTGGACATCCCTAAAACATACATGCAGCCTACTACCCAACCCTCTTCCCAAAACCAGCCTCACCTTTCCGCCTGCACACCTTGCAGCGCGCGTTCTCAGCCGACATGTCCCACTTAATGCAGGCGTCCAGCATTCCCAGGAGAGCGTGCATCCGGGAGAAGGTCTGGGCTTCCCGGATCATAGTCTTCCACTTCTCCACTGCAGAGGCCACCTGCGGAGAGAGCAGAGCAGAGCGGTCAGTCCCACCTCAGGCTGGCTCCTACAGGCCAATACAGCTTACTGCTAGAGAGCAGGGAGGGGTGGGGGGGGGTAGTCACTTGTGCCTCTCTCAGTCCATACCAAACCAGAACCTTGTTCCAACCAGGTCCTTAATTACTAAATTAAACACTTTGGTTCAACTAAACAATGAAAAGATCAGTTTCAAATAAGGTCATGGTTGGGACAGGGTCCCAGACTGGAATGGACTGAAACAGTTACAGTGGTGTGAGGTCATAAACACATTACACAGCAATGGGTAGATTACTTTGGTTTTCTACAGCATAACTGCAAAATGATCAACGGACTTCACAACCACCCTGTACTAATATTCCTTCATAGTATCTATGCTGCTTCCAAAGCCAAGCTGTTGCCCTCCATATAGGACACACATACGTCGTAGAATGGCTTCAAGTGTTGAAGCGCTTTTATAATTGTTTTATAATTCATACCCTTGCCTCCTCTGCCATCTTCTTGTCCTCGTCTATCTCCTCTGCCTTGCTGCTGCTCTCCTCCTGCTTCCTCCTCTTCTGCTGCTTGGGTGCCATGAAGCCCTGGAGGAACTTCTTGATGACGCACTCCTGCAGGGGGATCACACACTCCCCGAAATCCTTCAGCTTCTCCAGAGAGCGCACCTGCCGGGGACCGACACACACCACAGGTGAAAAAGAAGCGCTTCATTCTCTTTACTTGCTACCGATACATGTGTTAAATCAATTTAAATTTAAGAGTTTTTTTTTTTTATTATTGTAAAATCAAAACTTGGACATGCCTTCCTAGCACGGTATCGATCTTATTTCATACTTCACCCCAAGCCTGCCCAACCCTTCATCCTCCTACCCCTCCAACCCACACTATCTGTCCATCCATTGACTTTGGCCCTGGCTACACTATGCCTTTAAACCGTATTAGTTGCTTCTAAAATCGGTTTAACAGTGCCAAACACGGTTAGCATCTACACTACACAGCGTTTAATACGGACTCCAGACCACCTCAAGGGGGTAGTCTCGAGTTTGGTTCTAAATTAGATTGCATTTAATTAGTGCTGTTTGTCAGAAGTGTGGACGGTGTAATACCAAACATCTTTTTCTGTATTCTCCAATATACCAAAATGCTCTTTGACAGTTTGCTGCATGGACAAATATTCAGAACAGGCGTCTGAAGGAGCTGAGAACTGTCAATACAGCTTCACTGTGCACAGTGAGGCTTATGCTGTAAAACGGTGGATTATGGAGTGACGTGGTCAGATGCCAAAATCAAGGCACTTACTGATATCTGCAGCGATGAAACCATTCAAGGAAAACTTGAGCTCAAAAAGAACCGCATGCATTTATGATAAAACGTTCATGCGAAGCAGCGCTGTGTCATCTGTGAGTGGTTGTGAACATAAAATACGTGGTGGGATATTATTGTATTAAGTCCCACTGTCCATTGCGCTGCTAAGTACTGTAATCTAACTATTGTATTAGTGCTTGTATGTATTAAGCATGAAACGGTACTTCAGTGTGGGTGCTTTGAGCTTTGAGTACGATTCTCACGATCCGTTATGTAGCGTGGGCATAGCCTTTGTCTCACCCTCTCCTCGAACTCTGTGATGTCGTCCATGTATCCCAGCCCGCCTTTCTGCAGCCGCGATGCCACCTCTATGATGTCACTGCGCAGGAACTTGAGCAGCTCCTGGTGGCCGTCGCAGGCCTTCAGCCCCGGGTTGGGCTTGCGGGCCAGGTAGAGCGAATGCAAGACATCCTGGTACCTGATGTGATACACACAAGCAACGTCAATGAAAAGCAATTCATTTTATTTACCTATTTATTTATTTTAAATTGAGTTTGACCCTCTGTCCCCTCCCACCTTTGCTCACTGGCCTGGACAGAGACACAGAGCCACACCTAGAATGTTATGAAACAGCAAGTGGAGCACTCTGCATCCCTGTTACTGCGACTAGGAGGACATCTGGGCTAGCTAGGCAGGAGAAAGCCTGTCGAAACTGCTTAGGGGATTTCTTTAGCACTAAGTGAATGTCTTGTATTGCTGAGCCAGGCAGGTGCTTACTTGTTCTGCAGGCGATACTTGAGCTCACTCTCCCTGGCCCCCTGCGAGTGCAGGCTCTCCAGCAGCTCCTCCAGCTCCTTTGGGGTGTCACACAGGAACCTGACAGACAGAAAAGGGTGCGTTACAACAGCGGTCTTCAGAGTCTTCAGAGTGTGTGTGTGGGGGGGGGGGGGGGGGGTCGCATAACAAACACATTACACACCTACTGTAAACAATGGCTACAGATAAACATCTGTATGCATTTCAATATTTGTTTGAGTGGTATTGGATATCATTAAAGGTTGTCTGAAGTAGAACGTATTAGAGCCATTGTGTTGGGTGAACCAGAGTAAAATCTGACTATGGATTTGAGTTCTATTTCATGGTCTTGTCAAAACATACAGTACAACCTCAGAGTTATGAACACCTGTGGAATAGAGGTTGTTCGTAACTCTGAAATGTTCTTAACTCTGAAAACTGAGTTTTCAATGGTTTTATTAAATGTGGACACCTGCTGTCTACACCCTCAATCTGACAAATCCAAGGATAGAGTACAGTAATACAATACTCACGGTTATGGCTCAAGTCTTTAAAACTAATATAAAGGGAAAAAAAGGCTACATTTAAGTTACCATTGAAATCGTAACTGTAGCAAAAATACAAATTTAAACATCCAGGAAAACCTGGGATAACGTTGTGCTTGTTTTAAACAAAACGCATTTGTGCAGTTTGCCTCCTTTGGCTTGAAGAAAAAAAAAACACAGCTTTGTTTAAAACTAAAATGTTCCTAGTGAAATTGTATTGAAAATGTTCCTGTACTTGCTTTGAAATGTACCTCACCTTTCTGGATACACAGTAATGTGACCAGCACGCTGCTTATAGGAGCTCCTATGTGGTTGCATTGCACGCATGGTTGAGTGATCGCATACTTCTGGTTGAAAGTGGGGGGTTCGGCAGACTGGTCTGTTCGTAACTCTGGGGTTCTACTGCACATTCCATTAAAAGTATCCTTCCCTGCACTGTATGTTTTGAGGATCCAGCCTCGGTCCGAATTGAGCTTAGGGCACTAGTGATTTCCCACTCCTCCTATCGTGTGTTTAATGTTTCAGTTGGTTTTCTTTAAGTAAACCACTACATTACAGTAAAAAATGGGAGAGAGCTCTTTAAATATCACAGACTGGAATGACATCAGCATGTCTAGAAACAGCAGAGCGGGGAAGTGCCAGTAACAGCACTGTGAAATCGCTGGAGTGTGTCCCTGGCACAGGCGCTGCTGGAGTGGGATGCAGCCTCGCCATGTTCCCACAGAATACAGGAGCCAACCCAGACCAAGGGTCACAGAAAGGATGAAAAATTCAGAGAGAAGCAGACACGCAAATGACCGATTACAAAGTATTGTGGGGATTGTCCCGAACAGCTATATGACCAGAAGAGAAAGAAAATATAACTTATTTTTTAGTCACGGGGTATTTAAAGAAAGTGTTAAATAATGTTCAAACCAAGACTCCTCACAACTGGATGAGCGGTTCCCAGGACAGCCTGAAATACACCAAGGACTGCTTGCCCTACGCAGGGGGCTGGTAATGGATGCATTTTTGCACTGTGAAGATCAAGAGTGTTCAGTTTGTCTGTGTCATAAATCGCTTTAAAACAAGAAAAACACGGTACAATACCACAGGTTCTGTCCTTGTTTGGGAACGGTTGTTTCTATACAGAGTTCAGCTCCATTATGCTGGCCGCTCTCGTTCAGGCAGTTGTCCCCTCCTCCACCTCCATCTGGTTTATCTACCAAAACAAAAACACACACTCAACCAGTGGTAGCACTGGCACAAGAAGCAAGCAAGGTCTAATACATTGTATGTTTCGTTTAATTTGCTTGTCAAAATCTTACTCCTTAAAATCTCATTGGCAAAAATGGCACTTGCCTGAGATACCAGTGCTGTCAGATGAGTTTCTGCTATAGTTCTGCACAGACACCTCAATCCTGACCCTAAAAGACCCCTATCATTCATTCCTGGGACTCGCTCAATAACTGCTATTCATGTAGAATTTGAGGCAGTCCATATTTTACAGCTTCCTGAACTTCTAATCTTTATATATTGGTCAAATGATCAAAACAAATTAAACTTTCTTTTTTGTTTAAATTAACACTGTAGGATAGTGCAACAGATGCAACATCAACATTTTCAATAGGCTCCTCCTTGCACAGCTGGGTGGAATTAGGTGTTGTGATAGACTGATGGAAATTCTCACATTCTGGATCCTGTTCCTCCTTTTTCTTCGGGGGCAGTGTGAAGCTGTAGTCAATGCTGTCATGCACCCAGCCCTTCTCAATGTACAGCCCTGGGACTACATCTGAGAACAGCCAGTACCTACAATGCAAACCAAACCCCTGTAAATATAGTGCTGTCTGCAATGACTCAGGTACATTTTGGTACACGCTTCAAATTATGCACATACATAGCACCTAGAAAAGTGTTAAGATACTCCCCCCCCCCCCCACCCCCCACAAAAAACACACATAAACATTAAGCTGGGTCTAAAGAAGATAGGTGGGACCAGGGTTTCCCCTGGGTTCTAAATTTTTGTAGTCACTAGTGACTAATACTTTCTAAAAACATTAGTCACTCCAGATATTCAGTAGTCACTACTGGCGCACAGCTCAAGTCTTCAAGGGTGTTATGAATCCTGTTTTTTTATGTTATACCTTAAATCACTGTATTGACCAAAACAATTATTTAATTAAACCATTTTAATAATGCTCTACAGTTTAAATACATTGGTAATTTACAGTTGTAAAGTTTTAGAACATTAAAACTCAAGAACCAGATTTTTTTGCCCTGAAAAGCTACATACAGACACAGAATGCATTATGAATTACTTATACCATGTATGTCTTTTTATAATAAAAAGAAAAAAAAAACCTTGTTAGAATATTATATACAACCCATGGAAACAGAGTTTTGCAATAAGGCTGAAACTTTGCTGCTTGTTTTCTTTTTCTTTTATCTGACGCATGTGAGCTTTGTTTGTTCTTTTTGTCTGGTGTTCCGAATCCAAGTCTTCATTTTCTACAACGTGTTGTTCTGTTTGTTCTATTTCACTCTTGCTGAAAAAACAAGTGGATTTTCTTCTGCGACATTTTACAGTATTGGCTAACAGTTTTGTTTGTTTTTGATTCGCGCGCACAAGTTTACCGCAATCATGTATTTATATTGATGATAAAGTTATAGAAAAGAAGACTGGCCATACATTCTGTATTTTTAAATTAATCAATAATACTTAAGTTACAATAAACTTTAATCGAGTCATTGAAACAAATAAATATCGACTTTCAGGCATGAACGCACACAGGAAATAAAATGAGTTAAAGACTAGGCTTTTAGTTTTTTAAATCCCAGACAGATAGACTGCAGTATCAGCCCAACTGTTTATATTACATTTAAACAACAGGGCTTATTTAAAATGTACATATTTACTATGTAAATTAGTCGTGTGTGCACTGAACGCTGTCACAGCGCGTCAGTCTGGTGTTAGCGACTAAACGTTGATTGACATTTTTCATTCTTGGCCACCAAGTAAATATTTTGGACAGTTTTCAAAACAATTGTTGCTTTATTTTTACAACACGCGTTGGTGTTGTTGATAATATGATAAACGCGTATATCTGCTTCAGGTTAAACGATAGGCCCGTGTTACACAGAACACTACAAATAAAATGTCAAATATACACTATGTATTTCTTTGGTTTTGTGGATTTGTTAGGTTTTTAACTTATTTTAATATTGCACATAATGATATGGTTTTGAAAATGCTACTTAACAAAACCATGCTGCACGTGAACTGTATATTACATAATAATTTCCTTCCGATTCCAGTGGTGTTTTCTCAATGCAAGATGTATTGTAGGCATATATAGGGCAGCAGTGTGGAGTAGTGGTTAGGGCTCTGGACTCTTGACCGGAGGGTTGTGGGTTCAATCCCCAGTGGGGGACACTGCTGCTGTACCCTTGAGCAAGGTACTTTACCTAGATTGCTCCCGTAATAACCCAACTGTATAAATGGGTAATTGTATGTAAAAATAATGTGATATCTGTAAAATGTGAAATAATGTGATATGTTGTAACAATTGTAAGTCGCCCTGGATAAGGGCGTCTGCTAAGAAATAAATAATAATAATAATAATAATATATACAGTGCCGTTTTATCATGCTCGATAGGCCTACTGACGAAATGGTCAAGAGACAGTTGGTGCTAAACACATACGGAATAATTTTGGCCATGAATTTTAGCATTTTTGGTCATAGAAAAGATACATTTCACATATTTTATAACTTTACCGTCGGCTTTTTTTTTTTAGTTAATGATGCGTTTTCGGTTCACAAATCTTCTGCACACAGTATTTTTAAGCACAACTATAATAACCTATATTTCAGCAGTCACTGCCGAAGCTGATTACTTATTCTTCCAGAGGTAATGGTCGGGTGTAACAGGGATACAAGGTTATATTTGCGCCGGGCTATGTTATCAACAAGCTTGATGTTGTCGTCCAAGCTTTACTGTGAAACTGACTGTAACCAGGGAGGGTGCAAGCTCATTCTACTGGACTGGAGAATAAAAACACAGGAGTTTAATTATGAAAACGCAAGTGTAAACAAACAAGTAAAAAGATTAGCCTGTCGCCAGACATGTCATGGTAATACAAAATGCATTCATTTACTGCGTATCGGTATTGATTGCGTCTGGTCAGGGAAGGGGGACACACGGGCGCGTTAAGAGAATTTCACATTCGGGACATTTTTTATTTCAGCGGGGCATTGGCGCAATGGCGCGAACACTGCGGATGCAAAGGTTTGAGCAGAACTCTCTGTAGTCGTGAAAGCGCAGCGGCAGAAGCTGTCAGGTTGCAAAGAATAATGTGAGGCTGAAAGTTACAGCAGCACCGAGCACAGCCTCATAAAGCAGTCTGGGTTACCATGGTAACTGACACGCAACATTAAACTGAGGCGCTGATTGGCTGACTGCATTTACATCATCTACCACGGGATGAGAACGTTGCAGAGTCAATGAATCGAGAGGCTGAGGCGCTGATGGTTTAGCGATCCCTTCTTTTGAAGAAAGAGACGTCGTGTGTGATTTTAACAAAAGGGATTTTTTTTTATAGTACAAACAGAAACGATCGGCACTAGTGACGATTCCACAATTTTTTTTGTCGTCACTTTCAAAAAACATTCGCAAATTACGAGAGTGACGAGCGACAGCGAAACCCCTGGGTGGGACTGTCAAACTTTGTAAAAACACCACAAAAAACTTTCACTTAGCTCGAGATAAGCTCTGCTTAATTGACCTGTGCTCACTCAGTCAATATTAAAACTAGTCTCACAAGGGCAGGATTTCTGCCGATTGCTGTGCCCATCTGCTGGGGCTGTAGTCAGTTCCCTAGCCCCACTTCACCTGTTGTGGTTACGGTCAGTCCCCAGCGGGAGGCGGCGCAGCACCAGCTTCGCCTTGGTGATGCCCTCCTGGAAGGCCTTCTCTGCAGCTGCTTTCTGTTTGCGTATCCGCTCCTCCTCTGCCTCCTTCTCCATCCGCTCTGCAGGGAAAAAACAAGCAAAATCGAACGGTCACTCAAGGGGTTTAACCAGTTGCAGGTCACAAAGCCCCAGGACTACAGTACATAAATAAATGTTTCAACACCAGCCTACCTGCAAATCAATTTAGCTACAGCACATGCAGCATTGAAATGTGTGCATTGCCATGGTAGAAACCGGCTTGTGCTGCAAGTATTATTACTACTCCTCACCATCTCGTCTCTTACCCTTGGTCAGTCGGTCGTGTTCCTCCTTCTCTTTCTTAGCCTGGATAGAAAGCAGCCTTCTGCTCTTCACTGTGCTGATCATATCCTCGGGTTCCTGATCTACAGGAGCCGCGTCCACCTTCCCTTTGTTCAGATCCTTTTTCTCTCCACCGGCCGGTTGTTTCTTTTTGTCTGCCTTTCCCGAGGAGGAGACAGTCGTCAGATTTCCATCTCCTTCTACCTTCACCCCTTCTCCTCCTCCTCCTCCTGCCTTGGCTTCCATCAGCTCTTTCTGGCGCTGCTTCTCTGCCCTCTTGCGGTCGTTGACCTCCTTCAGCGTGGCCAGCCTCTCCTTCCAGAGCTCGGCAGAGCGCTGCTGCATGGTCTCAACGTGGTCCTCCACAGAGTAGGTCATGAGGATGCGGTGGCACAGAGCCACCAGGAGACTGACCTTCTCTTGTGGGGACAGCTCGAAGACCTCCGCTGTCTCCAGCTTTTCCAGGAACTCGTTGCTCACCACGTCGTCGAAGCCGCCCAGCCCCAGGTCCCCCGCAGAGGAACCCTGCGCGCTCTCGTCCTGGGCGTCCCAGGGGCGCAGACAGAGGCGGACTAGCTCCGAGACGGAGTGCAGGGTGAGAGGGATCTCCGAGAGGACCATGTCCAGCTCACTATAGCCCTCAGCCAGCTCGTCCTGGAGCAGCGTCTGGAGCAGGATCACCAAGACCCTGTTAAGGTACAGGAAGCCGCCCTTTTCAGCAGCCAGGGCCTCCATCAGCGCCACGGCAGTGATGGGGGACTGATCTTCCGGCATCAGCAAGCCAGCATAGCAGTTCAGGAACTCTGTCACCATGGCCACGTCGCCGAAGAGTGCATTGGGCAGGCCCTCAGGCATGTCCACCAGCTTGAAGTTGGGCAGGCTGCGGCCGGTCAGCTCCTGGTCCTCGTAGCGCCGCTGCTTCTCCAGGCGCTGCAGCATCTCCTTCTCCCGTCTCTCCTTGGCCTTCTCACGCAGCTTCTCCTTGACCTCCTCGCGCTTCTTGCGCATCACGTCCTGTTTCTCCTCCTCACTCATGGCTGCCCAGAGCCTCTTGTGCTCCAGGAGCTCCCAGCGCTTCTGGACGAGGTCTCGCAGCTCCTCCGGGAGCCGGCCCCGGTCCTCAGGAGACAGCACCTTGGCGGCCTTGGTGATGAGGCAGGACAGGGCACTCTTCTTGTCTTCCTTTCCTTTGTTTTCCTTGTAGTAACGCAGCAAGTGGAGCGCCATGGGAGGCAGGGGCTTGCCCAGCTTGGGGGTGCTCCCTCCGCCACTCTTGAGCCTCTTCTGGGGGCTGCGGGAGGGAGTGCCCTTGGCCATGTCCAGTAGGGTCATCTGCTTCATCTTGGGCTTCTTGGCTGGCTTGAGTCCTCTCTTGGGTGTTTTCTGCCCATTAAGGACCTTGGCCCCGCTTTTCCTGCTTTTGCCCTGCTTGGTTTCATTTAGCTTCTTCTCTCTCTTCCTGGAGGGAGTTTTCATGAACACATCGCCCTCCATCTCTCCCTCCCCTCCGTTGCCAGTGGAGTTCTTCACTTTCAGGGGGGTGCCATTCATTGCCTTATTCATCTAAGAATAAGAGGCAATAAGTTTAATTTCACCACTGAGAATTCATACTTGAAAGCATTAGTGAAAAAGTTTGCCTACTTGGCTTAAATTCAATGACAAATTCAAGTCTCCATGTTCCCTAACTTTGAAGACATTCCTAAAAATAGAATTACGTTTCTAAGTATTCACATTTGACACTATTAAGTGTTTAAAGTTATGGATTACTAGTTCAATTTTGGGTTTAACATGTTATGCAGCAAAAGTGAATTCACTTTATAACATGTTTTAACTGCTGAACAGTTATGGACCACTTACACACAAAAACAAACAAATAAAATACATAACGCATATTGGTTTGGCACCAAAAAAAAAATTTCACACACTATTGCATATACAGTGTAAGCATTCAAAAACGTAATTCAGCTGTACCTTCAATTATTGAATGAACAGCGACACCTTGTGGATTCACTATGAAATGGTCTCAATATGAACATGCACTCTTCCCCCCCCAATCAAGAAAGTGAAATTGTTGATCTGGTGTATAATCCCAGTCGATTCACACCAACAGATAACATATTTGTAGTTTCAGGCTAGTTCTATATAAAACTGTTTTATTCTCTTTGCTATTGCACCTGCTTCAAAATAGGGCCCAAGTTATGAGTGTGTGGGAGGAGGCTTTCCTCAATTACCTGCATGTGATTCCATAGTGTGGGGCTAAGGGGGGGGCTGAGAGGGGATTTCTTCTTCCTCTTCTCTTTCTGCCCCTCACCTCCCTCCTCTTGTTTCAGCTTCTTTGAGGGCTTCCCGTCCAGAGAACCCAAGCTCTTGCGCTTAGCAGAGGGGTTATGACTCATATACTGCCAGGAAAATATTACACCAGGATTAGCCAAACAGTGGATTTATTTTTCTATCTGTTGTATTAGTAATGTCTTTTCCTTCTAGATCCTTATATACCACTTGCGGCTGGTTTCACATACCTCAATTAACACATCATTTGACAGCGAAATGTTGCAGGTACTATATTGAAAGATCAGTGCGAATCAGGGTCTGTGAAACCAGCCATTGGACCCAGTGGAGGAAAACAAACCAGAATGGAAACTGCAGTCTTTTTGGAAACCATGGGCCCGGTTTTGAAGCAAGAGCAAAGAACAGCCTTATGTAGGAGTAGCTGAATGCTTTTGAGCGCTCTTACTAGTTTTTTGAGCGCTCGGAAGCCATTGGTGAAATGTGCATGTTATCATCTCTTTTAGAAGAAAGTGCCTTAAAAAGCCGTTTGGGAACCGCTGGTCAGTGCTGTCAGGGGGAGGGGAGGCGAGTACCTTGTGTGGGTCAAGCAGGAAGTCGCTGAACTTGCTGGGCAGGGAATATTTCTTCACCAGCTCGTCCTCCACCACCCAGGGGGCGTTCTCCCCAGCGCCGAGTCGCAGGGCGTTGTGTCTGATGAAGTAGCGCAGGATCTCCTTGTTGGGGGGCCGCTCAGTGCGGAACAGGCTCTCTGCAGGAACGCTGCTGATGATCTGAACCACAGAGAACATGGACAAGGCTGTCAGCAGGGAGCTTGGGTCGGATACTCCAACATGTCACTGGACTCTGGGGCTAACCTGTAAACACGCTTCATCTCCTCAACCAAAACATATTAACTGATGAAATAATTCTGTCCTGTCTGTCTGTCTGTCTGTCTTAAAAACTGTAACAATTATGTAAATTAAAGACTTTATGTAAGTGTGCAAAAATATAATTGACTGGAATGTAATATTTGTTGAAATATGCAATAAGAGTATTAAGATCATTCTATTGAGTCTCTTACAACCAACTTTTAATTCATGACATTAGCATACTTAGATGCAAGCTGCTGGAAAACAAGTCAACTTTAAAACATTGGTACGTATTCAATTGCGACTGCACAAAGTACAGGGTTCTGGCCTCTAGCTCGCTGGGCCAATCTACGTTCCCTCTAAGACTTTTATTTAGTTAGTCACTGTGGCTAAAATAATTTGACATTTTTTAGCCACACTGGAAAAACTTAAGCCACTTAATACTGTAAACAAGTTACATACTGTAGATATTTAAATGCCAGAGCCTACCCTTTACAATACACAAACAGTATATTTAAAGTGTAACTTAAACTCTGATTTCCATTTAATAAATTACAAACTTAGTCACGTATGAAAAAACGTCATTACAGATTTCCTAAATTCTGAATAGGTTTGCAGAGATATTCACATACCGCATAATCCTTTACATTATTTTGAGTGTGACGCGGTTTTCTTTCCACTGTAGGACAGTGTAGTTAGTGCATGTTAATATTAATGCCTCCCTGAACAACCGCAGCTCTAGTTACACAAGCTTGTACTAATGTGATTCATAATATTAGTAGGATTGTACAGCCACTTCTGTGTTTAAAAAACTTTTTTTTTTTTTTTTTTTTTACTGTGTTCTTTCACCTGGGACTACTGACGGCAATATTGCATCGATTCTGACATTAAAACTCAATATCATAGCGAGACAAATCCTTCTTTAAAATAATAAATGGGTTTATTTTTTTTAAATTGTTCCTCTTTCGAATCCACTCTGTTACTATTTCCAAAATATATTTCAACACATTTTAAAGAGATTTTAAAAATGTGGACGTGATAGATTCTGTAGTATTTTTTTTTTGTTTTTTTTTTCATCTGCAGTTCACTTTGGTATTGGCAATGTGACATTATCGTGATTATCAAACGGTTTGATTTTTATCGTATTCTCTGGTATTTTAAAATCCATATGATTAGTAATATCATAGCAATACAATATTGAAAATACCGTAGTAAACGATAATCCCAGCAACCCTACCGCTGACTGTTTATAATTAGAACCTCTGTCCTCCCGCCAAACACGTTTGTGGCACACATTTTAAATGAACAAGTTAAAAGGGCTTTCATTGGGCGAAATGAAATCAAACTGAACAGTCTGTATTGATTCATCTACCAGCACACGTTGAAAGTAATCGTGCTGGCAGTCTTACACAAGTACATTTTTCAAAGCCTTCACCACCGTGGCCAACTTGGTGAAAAACAGTTGAGCCACGAGGGAAAACGTTTCGCTTGTGGCGACGTGGCGAGCGGCTAGCGGGAACGTAGTCAACAGACCCAGCTTTACAAACACCTCCCTTTGGGAATCGCCCCTTCACCTTATCCTCATTGATCAGCCTGACGTCATACTTGTGGGGCAGGAACTTGGGTGGCGCCCATTTCTTCTTCTCTTCCTTCAGGCTGGCGGGGAGCTTCCTGGGAGATCTGCGAGCTCGGTCACCTGAATGGATTACATTGCAAACATCTGCTAAATGCTTGCGAGGCAACACGAGCAGTCAACATGGAACAAACAAATATTTACTCTGTCGCCGAGCAGAGAGCAGAGCTATTTTGAAGTTCAACAGTCCACATTTCAATCTCCCCAATGGCCACAGCAATTCTATCAGCTTTCAACCATCAGTAGATGCCAGATGCCCTTTGTCTGGGTAACACATACAGTAGTTAGAGATGCAACCAATGTCTTAAAACCGAATACCAGACAGGTAATAATGAATGCACTAAGAACACAAACATTGAATTGCTAGCGAAAAATAATGACTTCACGAAAGCCTTCATTTACAACTAAAACCATGCATGTGCTGGTAATATAATATATACATGAGACTCCAAATGGGGCACCAGAGAGATTCAGTGTTCAATGAATGTTTAATTGAGGCTTGCAAAATAAAATCCAATGGCGATCACTGAATTGATCTTAAATCTCTAGCAGGAACTATTTTGGTGGAATATGTAAAAACCTGCTCTCTTCAGTTGAATTTCGTATTGTGCATTTCATCCCAGCAGCTTGGGGAAGTCCACTGGTGGTACTCACTGAGACTGTCCCTCCTGCTCTCCTCCTTCACAATGGGCTCCTGCTTCTCGTTCTCCTGGCTGGAGTTCTCCTTGTCGCTGGAGGGGGAGTCGCAGGCACCTTCCAGCTTCTTGTCCGAGGCTTCATCCTCCTGCTTCTCCAGGGCGTGGATCCGCACCACTTTCACACGCAGGCTCTTGTCCTTCCCAACCTGCACAAAACACAAGGAGAGTGAGGGACCTGCCAGTAGATGGTTATTTCAAAGAAAGAGGCTTTGAAGAAGGGAGTGCGGGGCAGATAGTGCTGATTAACAAATCCACAAAAATGTGAATGTGAAAAGCGAATACCATTTTATTACGCTACAATCAGTTCAACAATTAGTTAATTACAGTATTACACATTTTAAATGTAACACTTAGCAAAGGGCTTGTGATTTAAGTTTAGCATTTCATATTGTTAAAGAAAAGTAATACAATTATACATTAAAATAATGTAAAAAAAGTTATCAGAATTACATTCACTTCCACATAAACACCCTCCCCTCCCCTTCTAATTTGTATTTCGAATTTCCTTGGACAGATTTAGGGTGAAAAAGCAGCGATTAAATAATCACTTTGTAAATCTCCATCAATTACATGGACATCAGATATAAACCCAGCTTTTGCATTTCTTTCGTTTAACCGTTGTTCAAACAAGCTTACAGCCCACTTACATGTTGCCTGAGTACTTCTCAAAAAACGATTGCTGGCAAGGGTATTTAGGTCTCCCTCTGTTTAGGTTCGTTAACACGATCAATAACTGGACTTTCCGTTGCTGGTTCACATTCCTTTGTTTTTTGTTTTATTTTTCTAATGCCACTTTCATGTTCTACATCTAAAACACAGTCCTCACTGCTTTTTTCTTACAACAGACCACTTTGTCTGTAAGTGGGATTTCAAACTCCGAGGAACATTCCCACAATGTGAGGACAAACATTAACTGAAGCGCAACAAGAGAGCAAAAAACAAATGCAATTACACAATTTACAATCAATTGAATCTCATTAAATCGAATAAGTATAAATTAGCAAGAAATGTTTAAGTGTCAAACAACTCTGTGTTGAATTTGTAAAAAAATCATTCAGTTTGAGTGCCGTTAGGCATGATTATCGTTGTTTATCCCTTACATAAAGTCCTCTGTCCACTGCTGTTGTGGAAGAGTGCAGTTTACTGCAGGGCAATAAAACTTGGATGCTTCCAGTATCAAAACTTACTGCAGTAAGCAGCATTTTCACAGGTACAGTACACACATGTGAAAGGATGGCTTCATTGACTTAAATCAAACAAACTGCAAAGAATCAACTACAAAATATATTACTTCACTTTACTAATATGAAGTAGAGTTTCAGATTGTAGAGTGAAGCTTGTTCAATATTTCTAACATGTCTGCTCCTATATCACCTCATTGTTAGACATCTGCGCCCCACACAGAGGATCATTCTAATCCCTCTCCCCTGGTCCCCGGTTTACCTCAAAGTCACACTCCTCATCCACGGCATACTTGGTGAGGATCTCGACCCAGGCTTGGTCAACCAGCTTGTCCAGGGAGATGGTGTTGTGATGGACAATCTCCAGGACGGGCTTCTCAAACCAGAGAGGGTACTCCTCCTTCAGCCTGCCAGCACACAACAGCCACGCTCTCATTAGTGCTACCCAAGGAAATCATTTACAAAGGGTTGCTTGTGCTTTCAACCCAGCTTGCTGCTAAATAAAAAGTAAACTTTTTCATATATGGAAGAAAAGGATGAAGAAGTACATGTTTTTTCCTTACTTGACCAATGGATAAGTTGATTTGCCAAAGAATTCCCCACAGCCACCACCTGCACACGATTATACTTTACTATTTTTATTTTTTTTATTTAGGGGTGAAAAAGCTATTTAATACATTTCACTTTGATTATGAAAGTGGCGTGAACAACTCAAAAGCATTGTTTAAATAATCACGTTCTTCTCCTGCGTAACTGGACTCAAACACAGCAGATTATTTAGGGCCCTATGAAATCCGGTTTATTTTGAATTTTCTGATTTATTTTTTCCTGATTTTCGATTTTTCGGTTTTAAAAATCTGTAATCTGTTAGTTTGTTTTTATAACCACAAGTGTTTGATACATTGACAGCAATGATGAAGCTAGAAATGCATGAAAAAAATGACAAAAAAACACCTTTCTAAACGGTTTTAATCAAAGTGCTTTCAGAAAAACAGGTACAAATTGGCACAATGTAATAGAAACAAACTAAGAACATAGTAAAAATTTAAAAAAATTATAATGTAGGCTTTTTTAGTAGTCTCTTCAACACAAGCTGAACTATAACATTTCAAAATAGATGTAATGTTTTCATTAATAACTAATGACAATGTAAATAAAAGCCTAAATATTTTGATTTGCACTTAATATCTCCGAGAACTTTGGAGAAAAAAGCAGCACCTACACTCTGCAGTACTATCTGCTCAGAATGACTTGCAGGTAGTCGTTTTCCCCACCCAAGCGACAACGGTAACTAGCAGGTGAAGTGGCACGTGAGGCTGCGCTTTACAGTTAAAATCACGCTCATGTACGGTGGCTGAGAGGTGCAAAAAGTTTTCATGCGTCCCATGACGCGTGTTTCTTGAAGCCTCTTGTCATACAAACACTTATTTCAATGTAATTTTTATAATATGTAAATATTGTTTGTTTACACTGATTTTGTGGTAATGGTCTCGGGTGTCTAATTCCGTTAGTTTCTCTGAATTCTGCAATTACTGCACAGACTCAAAACTTCTTGGCACTCACACAGAGGAACGAAATCAGGTAAGGAACTGCCGGTAATAAAATGCTAGCTCAAGACTCTTTATAGGTGGCGATCATAAAAAGAGTCATGGAGGAGGAACCTTGGGGTTAGGAGGAGGGTCAATAAACAACTTGAAGCTGCCCCCTGGTTAAACCAATTACAGGGAAGTGGTCATTCAAATCTGCGGACACACAGACGTTTCCTCATCAGGTGTACCTGTAGCTCTGGATTTGAGAATTTAAACAAGAGCGCAGTTCGAAGCGTGTTACTCACAGCTCAGTGACCTCCTGCTCTTCCTCCCAGGCCTCTTTGTGAGTGAGCTGGTTGCTGCCGGTGCTCTTGCAGGTCCAGATCCGCTCGCTGTACCTCTGCAAGCGAGCCTCGTAATCTCTGTGCACACACACGCTCAGGAAAACAAGCAAGGGGACACTACAACAGCCCTCGCACATCAACTAACCAACTCTATACCTGCGCTGCTACACTACCTTACCAGGTGGTCTTTGTGTCTCTACATGAAGGGAAAGTAATACTACATAGACAGATTCAGGTTTCAGCCACTTAGTACTGACCACCTGCAGTCATTTTCCTTGGCATCCTTTCAGAGGTAATGCCTTAAAAACCAAGGTCAATACTTGTATTTTCCTTTGGTCTCCTCAGCAATATCTATAAAGCTGGCATATGAAAGTGTTCCCATTGCTGTGTGTAAGCAGTACACTCAGCACTCAGTTGCCCTGTATGCAGTATACACCAGGGTGCTGTGCTGTCTATTTTCCTCATAGTTCTTCCCCCCTCCAACTGACCGACCTATATTCACTAAATAGTGTCTCAAAGCAGGTTTGACTGTTACCAACATCTACAGAAAAAGAAGCAAATTCAGCAGTTCAACCACACAAGAATCAGGAGTCATATCTGACTGAAAGCAATACTTAAAAGCATTGAATTGTAAACGGTCTCAACTGCTCACTTGTTGCAGCTCTGTGCTGTCAGGGCAGTGCTGTGTTGAGGCAGGGTGAGTTATGACTGTTGCCAGTATAGATATGACACATCACAGGCTCAAATAGCCACGTTCTCCTGCCTTACACGTCTGGAGGCCTGAATCTAGATCACAAGTTTAAAACTAGGCCCCAGCAGACATCTGCTGCACCTCATGTCACATTTACAACCATACTATTTGGCACAATCGGCAATGCCAGTTTGAGGCTGCCAGGTCTGAATAGCGGGTTAAGGGGAGGAGGTGCGCTCACGGGACATGCCAGAACCATAACAGCCCTCAACTTAAGAACATTCATTTCACCAACAAAAAAAAACCTCAAAGATCAAAGATTTTGTAGGAAAAGTCATCCATTATTTCATACTGTGGGCCTCCTATCATTTGTTTCTTGCATTAAAAACTAACTGGTAAGACCTGGTTTCTGAAGCACGGGGTTGTAAGCTATTAAATAAATTGATCACCCAGAATTCATAACTTGCTATTCATTCAAAAAACTGAGACACTTCCTGCCAGAGAGGTGGGACAGACCATTCTATTAAAAAGAACAAACAAAAACGGCTGCTGTCAGCATTGCCAAGTGGAAGGAACCAATTAACGGTAAGCTTCACAACAGCTGGAATACAAGTTATATATTATATTATATATAGCTTAACTGAAGCAGGTTCGTTTTGTGGAAAATAAAGGAAACTAACTTATGGTAAGTGACCTTTACCATCATCACCTGGAGGAGAGCCGCGCACGCTCAATACGGGCTCCTGCTTTTGTTCCCCCATACAAACACAAGTATGCTGAACTATTAAAGCAACATCGCAAAATACTGACGAAGGACACTCGTCTGTCTCCTGATTTAACAGGGTTACTAATCGATACAAAATAAACCACTACACTTCACAAACATGTGGAGATACATTAACACTTCCAACAATAAAACAGAGAAACGGTAGCTGGTATTAATTTGGCTAAAATAAAATACCCTATCACAAAAAAAAGCATCTTACATTTATATTTTTATATATATATATATATATATATATATATATATATATATATACACACACACACATTATTGCATCTGTCTTAATAGAACACATTTATTACAACTATTCATGCCCGATGCATAATTCAAGATTAATAAGACAATGTCAATTGTATATTCTACTAATGGGTTTAAATCCGTGTAGTGATTTGTATTGCATTTATTTTTTTAAACTGGACAGTAACAGCATGATCTCGCTAACCCTTCACCACGGCGCGGTTTCTTGTGTCACTAAAGCGTCAAAGAGGAATACAAGAGCCTACAGCTGTCAAAACACAGAGATTGAACCTAAACAACAATTCGGTGGACTGCCGTTTCCACTGGCAGTTCTGTTCGGTACTGGAAATTTAACACGGCACCTACAACAATCTGGCGTACAGCGGATTCCCCTCTCGGTGAAAAGCCTGGGAAGTGAAACGAATCTGTCTCAAAGAACACTTATTTAGCCTTTATACAACACTGCCATATATACACACATTTTTATTTCTGTTTTTCGCTCTTATTCTAAACGCAGCACAGGGCGCACACGCATTTTGTTTCCACTGTGGGAGGATACGCTTTGTTCCTGAAGGCCTCCTGGGTGTGCTCCACGGTGTAGATTTCATCTTCGGGGCCTGCCGGCTCGGCTAGCGGCTTTACCAGCGGGTAGGGCTTCCGGCCCAAGAGCGGTGCCATCGGAGAGACGAGCCAGACGGGAAAAAAAAAAAAAAAACACTGTCTTGACTTTACTATTCACTTGTCAAAAATTCCTCAAAGTAAAAAAAAACAAACAGACGTCAGAACACGCAAATATCACAAAGCAACTCCGACTTGAAAACAAAATATGTCTGCATGGCTCTCGGAAATCACGCACAGAATAGCACAGCCTCCAGCCTGCTCGTCTTTCGCTCAGGCGGTCGGTGGTACCATGGTCCTCGTTTGTGTGAAAAAGAAAAAACGACAAATGTGCCGGGAAATTTGAAACGGCTCCCCTGCGCTAGTGCAGTCCGTGAGGGAACACTTTCCACTCGGCTGGGGGATGAAGACTCTTTGCATAAGCCGACAGCGGCGCGCTCGAAAGGGGGTCTGGCGCGCTTTCTATCCTCAGAGTAAATCGCTGTTTCGTATTCCAGTTGTCGGTCTGAAAATACCGAGTGGCGCAAAGGACTGGGGCGAGCGAAAGCAAAAACAACAGCGATGAAATCCTTATTGAAAAATGGCGGGAGAGCCTTCTCCACCGGCAACATTCCGTGCGACCCCAAAACTCTATTACCCCCGGCAGCCAGCAGCGCCGCACGCCTACATCCCGCCCCTCAACCCCCGCGCCATTGGTCCTCCCGAAACGGCGCCCGTAATAGTAGCTGCCTACTGGCACTCCTCTCTGTCTATCAAAAAAAAAACCACACACTGTAGGTACCGCCCACGTCTGCGCAGAGGATGTGGCGTTTGGTAAGGTGGAGGGTTAAAGGTCATAGTCGGGGAGAGAAAAAAATAAATACAAATAAATACACTTTTATTGTAGTTTGTTTAAAAAAAACAGAATGCTGCTTCTTCGTTTTGTTCGGTTTTTATTATTTTCGGGAAGTCTGTGTCCAGGAGGTTTAAAAATACTCCATTCTAGAACAGGGCAGCATCCTGGGATTTTGGTTTTGTAACAAAGCGGCGTGCGCCCGGCTCTGCACAGAGGCGAGCTGGCAGCGGTGCTCAGATTCGGCTCTTAGTAAACATGTTTATCAAGACCTTTGTGTCAGCTTGCAATATGTGTTTTTTTATGTGAACGTGTGATACATTTGTTTGTTTTATCTTGTCTTAATAGGCAGCCAAACATATTTTTCCCAGGTCACTCAATAATACATCACACATAAACCACCCACTATCATGCTGCACACGGTGCTCATTTAAAATGTAGAAATGCAATTTGAAGTTTTAAAAGCAATTGATACCATTGACGAGACAAAAACATAACAATTTGCAAAATTACAGTACAATTTAATATTTACAAAGTTCAAACAGTAAAAATAATTATTTTACAGAGTAAATGAATACTGCATTTGTACATATTTTGATGTTTCTTTATAGGAAATAATTGTAATCGAGAACACAAACATGAGACAACATAGTAAAATAATAATAATAATAATAAAAAACATATTTAACAATGGACCCCTATGTTTACACAGTTACATTTTGTCTTCAAAAATTTAATTCTTAAAAAAAAAAAAAACACTTCCAGCAGACAGCTAAGAATTTTATATATATATATATATATACACATATACACACTGCGCACCTGATTGGTCCGTTACAGTGGAAGTTGAACAGGTAAGAATTTATTTTCTGTGTAGATAAAATAATACAATATTGCATTTGCATCCAGTAATTTCTGAATAACTGGGTAAAGAGAAGGTAGGTGTCCACTGTAAGGATAGCAGAGGGAGACAATCCGATACATCCAGCGCACGCACTGCAGGAGCGCCCCTGGCAGCTGCTATGCGGACGCTGTGGAGTTGAGAAGGTCTTGGGGAAGGCTCTCGCGGGCTTCCTGCATGCGCCGACGAGCTTTCTGGAACGCGTCTGGAGAGAGACAAAACAGAAAACAATACTTTATTAACACCTATTTATACACTAGTGTGCAAATGTATTACAACACCTCATTTATATCCTTTACACACCTGCCTGCATGAAAACCTCTGGGTGTGAGAATTTCAATTCACGGTCAGTAATCAGTGATACATAAACAATAGGCACTCGTGTGTGAAAATGTTAGACCACTTTGTGCTTTAATTAGGCATCTTTCTAAAAAGTCTCCTGCATTTTACCATTTGGGGCGATGTGTTCCTTTTCTCTTACTATTTAAAATTAATTGCATGGGTGGCCTATTAAAGTCATCAATTAATTAATTGAGACAATCACTAATTTGGCTATTTTAACAATTTTTCAAGATTTTCAGTTCCAGCGGTTTGATTTCATATGCACAACAAATCAAAACTACAGAAGCAATGGGGTGTTGTAATGAATGTGCACAGTGCTGTATAGGAAACTACATACAATATACAATATGACTTCAGCTAGCTCTCCTTACCCAGCACATTGTAAATGGAGCTCTGCTGGCTGAACCCTCCGAGTCGATCCAGCACACTCCGCCTCCTCTTCCTCAGCGTGTTCGCATCAATGAACGCCCTGCGGAAACAAAATGAGCCACTTGGTAAGGACATTCTTTACATAAAGAGCTCCCTAGTTGTTTCACTATCTGAAACAGGGAATTAGCAAAAGGGCCTAATTAAACAAATAACCATCGAGCACTATATTAGAATTGCATACCTTAAATACGCTATTATTATGGTATAAAAATACTAGAATGTACTTTTGTAAACTATAATATTTCGGCCACTATTTTTAATATGGGCAGCATGGAAAAAAGAACAAGAAGCAATATGTAATTACAATAAATATCATGTTTGTAACTCACCTCTTTCAAGTGCACATTCCTGCCACACCTACCTGGAGTGCTGGATACAGTGCAGTTTGAAGGTAACGCTGCCGGTGGACTCACTGCGGAACCCAAATCGACTGAGCCGCTCCCCCTGCGGGAAACCCAACCCCAAAACACCCTGGATCAGCAGTGTGGAGGAAGCAGAGGGAGGGGCCAGGGGTGCACAGCATAGATGTTCTGTTTATTAAGCCACCACGCTGAAAGTCAGATGCTAGAAATGTTCTCCCCATCCTGGCTTACATGAAACCGGATCCCTCCTGTCACCACACAGCTCACTTTGTGCTATACAGTGGGGTCCTATAAACGGTAACACATGGACTGGAGTGTTACGGCTGGTTACAGACCCTGATTCATTCATTTAAAATTACAAATATAGCTGTGGAAGTAGCCGTTAGTTGGCTGGAAAATCTGATCACATTTTTATCAAAGTGAAAACAAAGTCATTAGATAAAACATGTCCTGACATCACTTGTTTCGTTCTGCAAACTCAATCACATGCATTCGGAGAACGGCATGCTATATTTATTTTTCACAGCTAGAGGGAGCGTTTTCTTAAGATTAGTGCAAAACAGGAGCAGGGAGAGCAGTCTAGCAATACAAACAGATACTTCCCTCATTGTTTCTTCAGCATGGTTTGTACCCAGTGTTTGCCACACAACGTTATGTATCACTTAAGCAGTAAGGGGTGTCAAGTTTAAATGTAGACATGCTTCAATTTACTATAATACAACTAATCGTTTAACTGTTCACTTGAATGTTTAAAAGCAACTCATGAGTTCTCAGCCTTTAAACTAATTTAGTACATCAGTTACTGGTATAGTTTATTTATAGTTCATTTGACACAGTACATAAGTGTCTAAGTGTACACAGCACAGTTTGTTTCACTGCAGTCAGTGGACACAGGGAAGCCCGATACTCAACTGTCCCACCTTGAAGGTCCCAGGCACTCTGGTGTAACTGATGTCCTCCAGCTCAGGGGATCCTCCAATGAAAAACCTGCGCAGCTCGGCCACCGTCCCACTCTGAACCGGGCGCCAGGTGGCACAGGTCAGAGTGTGGCATCCTGGAAGAGGGGCGAGAGCCGAAGAGCACATGACACGACAGTCAAAGCTCACAGATGGATGCTGATTGGATGTTGGTGCCTGTCTTGAAGCGTTTTATTGGTACAGGTATTTAACCCTTGCTATTCCTGCGGGTGTATTTCATTTTACAACTTCGTTGGTAGGAAAAATCATCTTTTTAAAAGAAGGCTGTTTAGAAAAAACAATAAGAAATCAAGGTTTATTCGTATGTTCTGCTGCTCATTAGCGTGTGTAACGAGTCTAACCTGGTGTTGCAGGGATGACCAGGTACCCGTAGCCCTCCGTTCTGTAGCGCTGCCAGGAATCCAGAGACAGCACCTTGAAATACAGCACGGGCCACTGGGGGTCTGAGCCTAGAGACACAAACAAGCAGGGGATTCAATACGCATGCCAGAAAGAGCCATTAAAAACAGCAGTCACCTCAATACCACTAGTCTGAAAGTACGACAGTCGTTATGAAATGCACGGGATAGCCTTTAAGATTACAGGCCACTTTATATCATGCGTAATAAGCTCAAATTATCATTAATGAAGTGAAACCGATCAACGCCTCACCTTCAGACTCATCCTCTTTCCTGAAGTAAGCCTCACAGCTGAACGGATAGGAGAAGTATGCAACGTTCTCCTGAAATCAAAGCAAAAACGTCAAACAAAGCGTTCCAATGCTCCGTCTAGGGTACATGCTTTTAAAGCACTTCGATCATCCTGGCTAAGTGTGATCCTGGGGGAAGTGTGATCAGGATTTCAAACCGTCCTTGAAATCTGCAACTCAGAGCTCAATTGTTCTGCGCAAGCCCTGTCCTATACATATATATATAGAGTTTACTTTTAGTGATACACTTTTCATTATTTTTATATTTCGAGAAAGTATATACAGTTCACTTTATAAGGAGTTTATCAATAGCCTGACAAAATGAGCATTACAATACAGAAGAGCAGATAAAACAAATATTACTGTTTTGCTGTGGAACTTGAAATATAAAGGAATCCCATGGATTACAATACTGTTTTATTAATAAAATCAAACTTCAGCACAGTCTTCTTCACTGTACAACACATTGTAATGATTCAAAATACAACTGCAAAGACACAAAACTGTCTTCTATATGCTAGCTTGCCTTTATACAGGAGCTCATCTGAATACTGAACAGCAACTTACGTACGCATGTAAAATATATCTCCCTGAGTGATATTCAGTGGGGAGAAATCCACAGACCAAAGTGATATTATGAGGCGCTTGTTCCTGTTCCCTTCCATTCTGCCCAGGACATTTCAATCTGGCTATTATTATAAGCGGAGGGTGACAGTAACAGGAGAGATATTATACAAGGTCCTAGAGCACTGGAGTTGCACCGACCTGATCTATTCTAATAATGTCAACCTTTGTCAGCTCTACATACTGTGCAGATTCCATATACTGCACTGCCACCCCCAGCGTGTCCTTACCCTGCCCAGGGAGCGTGTGCTGCAGGTCTGGGTCACTCCGGAGAGCTGCTGGAAGGGCTGGCTCGACCAGTCTGGGATCAGAGAGGAAGGGTTAGTACCCTACAGCAGCAGAGCTTCACCCACAAGCTAATTCTGCGCTCAGCACACCAAGTTTCATTACAATTGGGGGAAAAAAAAAAAAGCTGGGTGGGTACTTACTATTGGGAAGCTCAAAGAAGTAATGGATATACAGGTTGTCATATTCATAACCCTGGGCTGAAACTGAAAAGGAATGAAACAGGGTTTGGCTTCACCTCAGTTTAAATGTGGGTCCTGATATAAACACAAGGAGTGTTACTCACCAATCTCTCCATTGACGAGCAGGCGGAGAATTCCCGGGGGAGGCTGCGGGGGCAACACACAGCTTAGGAAACATTATAATCTCTACAAACACTGCAAGGCATTATCCATGCTCAAGGCTAACAGGCCAGGGTGAATGGTTCTGGAAGTAGAAGTGATCTCAGCTGGCTCAACATCACACAGCAGTTAAAGCTCAAGCACGGTTCCAAAATGGGGACCCTGGGGGGGCCACAAGACTCGATCTGGGGGGCCACAGCACACAATCTTCCTGAAATACTAGCTCACAAATTACCCTGAAACCTGGCAAAGATCCTTAAATATTTATTTTATTAACAGTGTAGTGCTGGTCTTGCCAGTAGTCTGATATTGGTGACTGAACCAAAGTAAATACGAAAGACAATTTTAAAGCTAGAACTCACCATTTCAAAGTCCTGCCCAACCAGGCTGTTGAGATACTCTTTGTGGCGAATGTAAAGCTGGGGAGTGAAGAGTTAACTGGTAAGGGATCTACAGAAAACAAAACCCAGCTCACTAAAGTTAGAATGGGTGTTACTTTTAGTGCTGAAGAAGCTCATAACACAATTACAGCCATTTGCTCTTATTTACAAAGACTAAATGCAATACACTTACAAATTTGGACAAAATATTAGGGGACAAATGCACGTGGTCTGGTTGTGTACAGAACAGGAAGTGGTTAGGTATCATAACCATTTAATCTAAAGCACTGTCTTTGCAAACACTGTGTAACTGCAATGGTGTAAACTGCGTACATTTGCAAATATCTTCAGCACAAAGAAAAGGATGATAATAATGGCCTTTCCCTTATTCATTTGTGATGTAAAAAACCTTCTTTTTTTTTTTTTAATAACTGAACTAGGTCTCCCTAGCTGCTCTATACTGTGGTAGACAGGGTGCTTCTCTCACGTCTTTGTGCACACGCTGCTCACGGTCCTGCTCCTCCCTGGACATGCTCAGAGACACGTTCTCCACCATGTAGCTCCACAGATCCTGCTTCTCTCCCTCTGTCTCCAACCTGCGAGGCAGAGCCGTCACACACAGGGCAAGAGCACGGCACTGAGCACAGATACTAGAGCAAGGCACTGAGCACAGATACTAGAGCAAGGCACTGAGCACAGATACTAGAGCAAGGCACTGAGCACAGATACTAGAGCAAGGCACTGAGCACACATACTAGAGCAAGGCACTGAGCACAGATACTAGAGCAAGGCACTGAGCACAGATACTAGAGCAAGGCACTGAGCACACATACTAGAGCACGGCACTGAGCACAGATACTAGAGCAAGGCACTGAGCACAGATACTAGAGCAAGGCACTGAGCACACATACTAGAGCAAGGCACTGAGCACACATACTAAAGCAAGGCACTGAGCACACATACTAAAGCAAGGCACTGAGCACAGATACTAGAGCAAGGCACTGAGCACAGATACTAGAGCAAGGCACTGAGCACAGATACTAGAGCAAGGCACTGAGCACAGATACTAGAACAGCATTAATTCCATACAAAGCCCATGAAACACTAGGTAACTGTCTTGTTGACACAAAGCAGCTCAAATCAAGACTGTGTGACGATGAGCGTGGGACCGGCCCTTGCCTGTAAGGTCCCTTGCAGCTGTTGAAGTCCGGTTTGACCGTGATGACCCCGTTGCTGTCCACTCTCAGCGTGCACAGCACATACTCGTTCTCTCGCTGGCCAAGCCTGAAACACAACGACACACTCAGCTCAACCTGAAACTTACGCAAAAAAAATTACCGCTGCTGCCTCTTACCTTGCAGTGTCCTGGGACAAAAAACACGGGAAGCTCTACTTGAAATGTACTTCGGTGGCAAAAATGACAATGTACGTAATTGTTCATATAACAGAATCAATGAATGACTGTCAAAAAGATATAGTGCAGAGGAAACCAGAGCATAAATGGTGTCTGAAATAAATAACACACATTCTTCTGTACAGAACACTGTTTCTCTCCTTTCTTTAATAGGTTTTTTTACAAGGTATATACAGTGTAGTTTTCCCATGCTTTTCCCATGGTTACACTGTACATAAACCAAAGTATACCCTGGTTTGCCATGTTTATTAATATGCTTTACCATACCTCTCTATTTTTACCTATGCTTTATTACACTTTGCTATGCTTTTACTATGGGAAACGTTTAGAAGAGCAGATTAAAAGAGTTTTTTTATACTGATTATTTAAAAACCCATGCTTGTCCCAGCAGTATTTTTTTTTAGTATTCCCGGCGCGTTCCTAGAGGGGTCTGGTCTGGGGGTGCTTACTTCCCGTAGGGCCCCAGGTCCCCCATGATGTGCATGGTCTGCACTGGAGTGTTGATTACATGGTTGTTCTTCACAAACTCCTCCGAGGGGTCCCAGGTGATCAGCCGAGACTTCGGGATGCTCCCTTCCCTAAATAAAAAAAAAAAAAACACAATATACTGCACGGCACACAACACAATAGTTTAACAGTCTGTCTCTAATCGCTAAAATATATACCTTGCATTTTATTACTTGGTTGTTTGATTCTAATTTTGTTAAAATTTTAAAACAGGAGTAAATTACAGACTAAACACTTTAAATATATGTGCGATTGGGTCTAATTTGAAATATAAATTGCTTTTTAAAACGGTTGTGTACATAAAGGGGCTTGTAGTGGCCACCAAATGCAGTTTTAGTTTCAAACTTTCAGAACTTCAAAATGCTAAGTCACAACTCTAACTCAAAATGCTCAGTCACAAAACGCCAGCGACAAAATCAAGCACACAAAAAGACGAGTTTGAAATGAGTTTATAATAGAAATAAACAGACCCCTGGAGGAATGAACTGCAAGTAGCATTTAAAACATATATTTCAAGCCCCGTATGACTCACGCAATTCTGCGTTCCTGGCGTCTCCGGCGCACGTTGCTCATCCTCTCCGCTAGGAACGTGGGAGTGTGCATCTCGGGGGTGGTGACAGAGTGACAGTGCTGCAGGAGACACACACACACACACTAACTCACTATGGGAGATACAACAGCAGCCATAGTCTATGTTGAATGATCCAGGCTAGGACTCCGATCATAACTATGACTCGTTCCTTCAACACTAGAAGTTCCCAACGTGTGATCGAGAGTAAATTCCAGGTGGTGCCTGAAAAATTCCCCCAAATCTCGCTGCTTCATCTTCCCATCCCCACACCTCAAATCTGCTATTCCAAACACAGGATCTCATTTCAACAACATCCTAGCTGTTTTTTTTTCCATTGATGGGAGACCATGAAATGTTTCTCAAGCTGGAATAAAATACACTTTTGCTCAAAAGACAAGCTTCTTGTAATTTTACCCTTATAAAAGTTTACCAAATTATTTTTCCCATGCTTTCCCCCTGGTTATACTATGCATTTAGCAGAGTTTACTGTGTTTATTATTATGCTTTTGCTATTCTTTACACTACCCATGTTTTGTTTTTTTGTTTTTTTAAATTTTAGTCGTTGCCAATTAGTTTTTATTATTTTCTCCCCAATTTGAAATTCCCAATTATTTTTAGGCTCAGCTCACCGCTACCACCCCTGCGCTGACTCGGGAGGGGCGAAGATGAACACACGCTGTCCTCCGAAGCGTGTGCCGTCAGCCGCCCGCTTCTTTACACTCTGCAGACTCACCGTGCAGCCGCCTCAGAGCTACAGCGTCGGAGGACAACGCAGCTCTGGGCAGCTTACAGGCAAGCCTGCAGGCGCCCGGCCAGACTACAGGGGTCGCTGGTGCGCGGTGAGCCAAGGACACCCTGGCCGACCTAACCCTACCTCCCCCCGGACGACGCTCGGCCAATGGAGCACCGCCCCCTGGGAGCTCCTGTCCACGGTCAGCTGTGGAATAGTCTGGACTCGAACCGGCGACGTCCAGGCTATAGAGCGCATCCTGCACTCTAGCAAGTGCTTTTACTGGATGCGCCACTCGGGAGCCCACACTACCCATGTTTTAATGTAGTTGTGTTACACTTTGCTATGCTTTTACTATGGGAATCTTTTGCAAGGGTAAATCCTGTGTCTTTCAAGATGATTGTAATTGTCTTAAAAATATCTAAAGTATTAATACTTGTAAAGTTTCATATTTCTATATGTTTTTGGTCCAATTCTAATTACTAAAGGGGCCCCTCGCTCAGTCTGGGAGCCACAGCTGTATAGACGGCTGGATGAAACACATGTCAAACATGTTAGATGAAGCCCTCACCTCCTCCAGGTTGGTGTACCGGTCGTAGTCGGTGTAGGTGAAGATGCGGCGGTTCTTCCGGGTCCCTGATTTCTCCAGCTGCAGGATCTCATTGTGATACTGCCGGTCCAGCGGGCTCTGACAGGCTGCCTCTGTGCGGAACAGATCCAGCTCAAACTGGAGAGAGGAGAGGAGAGGAGAGGAGGGGGAGGAGAGGGGAGAGGAGAGGAGAGGAGAGGCTATCACACTGCTTTAGACCAGCTGCACACTTTACACACGGGCCACACTTATATCAACCCTTATAAAGCATGATTTGAGATGGCGCGCACAGGCACAATTTAGTTCCATTTGTGAGTGTAGTCACTGTGATAGGGATGTAATGTAACTAGTCGAGACACTTATTACCACAACATTCACCATGCTTTACCGCAATTGCCTGTAATTTACCATGCATGTTTTTGCTTTACTATGTTTTGCTGGCTTTTACCATGGCATAAGACAGTAAGATGTTATTATGGCATTGCCAGTACACCAAGGCACTGAGCACACCCAAACACTGTAACCAACCTGGCTGAAGAGCTTCTCCTGCCAGCCCACAGTGACATCCTCTTCATCGTCCGGGCGACCGCCAGCTACAACAGAGTGGAAACAGAGCTCCGTCACTGCGTCAAAGGCTGGGGGTACAGTAGGACTCCCGCTGCAGAGCGGTTTGAGCCATTCCAGGTTTTACTGTAAGCAGCCTACCTGAGCTGGCCCGGGTGTTGAAAGTGGACAGCTCGATCAGTCCCTTCTCTCTCTGCTCTGTAGCCTGTTCCTGGATCTTCTGGGAGAACACTGTGGTGGAGGTGATGCGCTGAATGCGAACACTGAGCACACAAACAAACAGGAAGAACTCATCATAATCTGTTATTCCCACAACCCCCTGGTAACCTAGTCATGCTGTGTGCAATGCTATTCTGCCTACGTTGCTATAGAAAGGGTCTAATCAGCCCTCTGCTTTTTACACTACAGTATTCCATATATATTTAAAGGATAGCAGACAACAGAAAGACTTGTATAGCTTTATTTGGTATTACTACACAGTCTAGAGTAGATTGTATGGTTATGCAGGATATCTTTAGAGAATGATGGGCTGCGTTTCTGGAGGTTTAATCATAACAATATTTTCAGTGGGTAAAATATAGCAGTAAAGGTTTGGTTGATAATGCTGTAAGGATTGCTGAATGAATTTCTGATGCACGTATGACATGCCCACAGCTTGTGTCCCAACAGATTTCCTTCGAGAAACTTAAACAACCCGCACTGTCAACGAGGTCTGCTTAACGAGAGAGTAGATTGAGTGTACAGAAGGCTAAAAATGGATAATATTGTATTACATTACTGTGAACGGCACTGGGGATGCTGCAGTTTGAACTTAATTCAAACTTTAACACAGAATCAGAATTATTAAACAAGTCATCCATACGTTTCTTTATTTTTGTATAATATATTACTCTGCTGTCAACTTGCTGAGCACACTGCTACAGTTTTGTGAATACAAATTAGCAAAACCGCGACGATGTAACAATTTTACTGTTTCTGACTGCGACCAAAAATGAAGGCTGCAAACTGGTGCAATACCAGTTTTCCCGGGACGTCTGGTAACCTTATGTATTATTACTTACCGTATTTTCAGATTCTTAACAGAATCCCGGGACCGATAAACCGACTCCCCGGCGTCGCTGCTCCAGCTCTCCGCCATCTTCAGCAGCTATCTCCGGGCGAGCGGGGAGGTGGAGTAAAAAAACGGACACACACACAAACAAACTCGTGTATATTTTAATTTCCCCCAGTGTCGAGCCGCAGTGTGAGCTTTGGCTGAATCCTGTACTTTTTTAATAAATAAATAGGCTTTGCAGTTTTAATAACATGTTCATATTCAATAAATAGCAAAAGAGTCGCTTTGTTATTTTTGCGACAGCGTCCCAAAGCAGAATGTTTAGCGTCCTACGGCATCCATAGCAACGCTGTCGCGATACCTTCTTTACTCCTTTTGCAAATACTGTGCATTGCTGCTAAGATAGATCGACACACACAAAAACACATCACAAGTATATATACATTTGTTTTTATTGTAATTGTTAAAATACAGTGCTAAAATGCATCTTTCTGTAGCCTTGTTTGAACAGTTTTCATAAAATCAGAAACATGCTGTTGTTGAAACACAGTGGTGCCATGGGTTGAAGAATTAGCGGACAGCCTAAAAAAATATGCCAAACAAACTATGTAATGCCAAACATTGTGTCCCAGCTTGCATTAGACACTGGTCTTCCAAACCCATATTGTTTACATACAACTTAATGGAGAGCAGAAATACTTTGCTGTTTTTCTCAAAAAAACATCCAAACCTGGCTTAGGCAAATACAGCTTCTTCATAAAATACATACATATAGGCTTTGCCATAAATTACCTCCCCACACACCAAGAAATAAGATTTGGCTCTGTTGTCGTGCTGTCAGTCAGAAGCCAGGTCTGGCTTGTTTTACAGTCAGTAGTACTGCAATGCCACTTGGGACAGTCGTAGAAGGTAAAAAAAATACCTTGCGGTGAACTTGTCGATTGTATTTCTGCTGGTAGTTATGATTGTACGATGCTGGTGGCTTGTGGATATCTATTCACAGTAGATTATTGGTGAGATAAACATATATTTAAAGATTAAACATGTAGATGTCTATTGACATAAACACTGGCTGGCCTGCTTACTAAACAATACATTGAGAACAAACCTGACAGTTGACTTACTTTAAATAGAAAAATGCCCTTCAGAGTCACACACACAGGTTTTCTCAGACAACTTTTACAATTTAACAACAGTGGTATTCAGAGCCACCCTCTTTTAGATGAATTGTACCGACCCCATAATCTACTGTAACTCCATAATCTTCTGTAACCTCATAATCTAATGTAACCCCATAATCTACTGTAACCCCATAATCTAATGTAACCCCATAATCTACTGTAACCCCATAATCCACTGTAACCCCATAATCCACTGTAACCTCATAATCCACTGTAACCTCATAATCCACTGTACCAGCAAGCAGACCGTGCTGCAGCAGTCAGCGGCAAGGGCATCTTCAAAGCCAATTCGTTTCAAACTAAAAAGGCAATTCCATTTACTGCAAACAGTCTTGTTGTTATATTGATAATATAATACAGGAAGCACCTGTAAACTTTTCAAGGGTCTGTAAATCAGCAGCTGTCTTCAATCAAAAAGATCTATAAAATCAGTTTGCAAAAGATTAGCAAAATACTGAGTTTCAATAAAATACGATTTTTATATATTCCTTTCAGCATGTATAAAAATCACCCTGCACACAGTTTACAACAAACAGGGAGGGTGTTTAGTAGATTTAAAATTAAATAAAAACAATACATTACATTTTAACTAATACTAGTTATTCCATACAACATGATTTGTGTTACCAAAAAACAAAAAATCATCTTGATATCACATTTAGAGTTCAGAGTGAGGGAAGCTGCACTTGCTGTTGAGTGTTCGAGAACCTTGGGCTTTCACCCACTGTGTCTGCTAACTTCACAAAACGAAATAAACGCGGGCAATCCGCGAGGTAGCGATCCACGCGTACGCATCAGCACTCCCAGCTTGATCAGCTGATCTGAAAACTAAGAGAAGCCTATCTGAGGGCGTCCCCTTTAGTTAACTGTCCGAGGTGGTTTTGTACAGCTGCTGAAACAATTTCAAAACTTGCACCTTGGAGTACACAGCTTGATAAATCAGGTATTTTCTGTTCATGATCTACTCACACTTCACAGTAGGCAAAACATGATGTATGCATGAACCAGTAAAATAGCTCCTCTAAGCTAATAATGGCTGCCCATGTTTTTTATTAAATAATTTCTCAAACATTTGTATGTGTGTATACAGTATATATGTTTATATCAGGCAACAGAGCATTGTTAAAACTCCACAGTAACAACTACCACCATCTGAAGACTAGACTTCGACCCTGGATTCATAGACCATTAGTAAAATGAGTGTGGTGGGCTGTAGCTCAATCTCTCTCACAAAACCAACACTATGCAATTTGCAACACCTTCTGTAGTCAGTTTTAAAAAAAGAGAAACCAAGGATTGGGTGGGATTGGGTACTGAATTGAATTTGGATGGTGGTCCCTCCAGTCCAGGGCAGGCGCGAGACACAGTCGCACTCGTGCACTGTGGGTGGATAGCCTTTAAATGTGTTCATCATGAAAAAGAAATCTTAACCCACAGTAACAATGAAGTTCTAATGCAGCTAGACTGTTACGGAGTGGAGTTAAACAAGGTTAAACCAAGTCTTATATGTACAGGCTAGTTCATGGATACTGAAAAGACCAGCAACCTAAAGGCAGTGAAACCTGGCAGGCAGCTACAGCAGACCATGGGAAGAGGAAGCTTGTCTTTAGATGCTCAGATGACCACCACAGACAAAGACCAGAAGCACTAAATGAGCTAAATGGTAGCATTTACCACAGCCTGTGAATCTGCTGCATTCCTCAGTGGGTAAAGTCACACTGAGTATCTACAGACATCCTAGGTGTGAAAACACTGTACACCTCCCCATAGTCTACCAACTGCTTCCCTGGCATGCACCTGCATGAACTGGGCAGGTGACTTCCGTTACACTGCGGCTGCTTTGCCACGGGGGTGACTCTCCTGTTGACCAGGCAGATGACAGGTGGCAGTGTTGGAAAGGGGTCTGTCATCCTAGGAGATATGTCTAAACAGAGCTTTTTTAAAAAATACAGTTTTACCAGACCTTTAAAAGATATAGAAATAAATTGCCACCGGACCAGCGGCTGAATGCACAGACCATGGGCTAGCTCTGAGACACAGGCTGGAGGACTGAGTTTTGTTCTGTACAAATTCTCTTCAGAGGAGGTGCCCCGGAGTCATAGTCTTCCTCTGCCACCTGAGGAAAAGAGGAACACAGCCATTACAAGATAACCTTGAGAGATTGTTACTGTACATGCACACCCAACGTAATACAACATGCAATATCAGCTCTCTCAGCAGTAATTGTAAAATAAACAAGTGTTTTGTATGGAATAAATACAATCAGGACTGGTAAGAGGGGAGGGACTGGGAGAGTGGCAGTGTGGCCGTACAGTCTCCCTTACTTGAGCACTCAGTGGTAAGAGATCCTCTTTAATCAGTGTGGGAGGCTCGTCCGCAACTTCACAGGTCGGCAATACCGGCTCTAAAATAAAGAGTGGAAAAAAAGAATGAAAACAGCGCAGTGCATTTCTCTTTGGAGGTTACCCCACCCGAGCGCTGTGCTTGGCTTTGCGTTCCAGACCCCAGTGCCCCCTCTCCTACCCTCCATGCTCTCCTGGCCCAGCGTGGGCGGCTGCGAGTCGTCTGTCCGGAAGTCCAAGGTGTGAGCTGGGCTCACCGGCTCGCTGGGCTGGGGGCTCGAGTTGCTGCTGCTGTCCACTTTGTGCTGGTAGGTATCCGACAGCGAGCTCTGGTTACTGTTCTCATCTGAAATACAGAAAAGGCAGGAGCTTGGAAAGGGCTAGTTTAGCTACCCTGTGAGCTTATACAAGCATTCTGTGGTTGACATACCTGCACCCAGCGCTCGGTGACACATTGCAGATTACTGTAATGATATAAACAGCGGCAGATCTTAAGCTGCTTATTAACTACATGTATCCAGTAGGAGTTCCCCCCAGGGACTGATTTATTGACCTACTTCTTAATATTAATGCCTGCAATTAAAATGCTGCGAAAGTAGGGCTGCAAAAAGACCTAGGCTTAAATATAAATCATTTTGTACATATTAATTTGTACCTGAAATCTGATTGAAACAGTATTCTTAAGTTTCATTTAAAAAATATGTATATGAATCAGCCATTGTCAGTGCATGTGCTATCGCTGCCCCGTAGCTGAAGACAAATTCACTTTTAGATACTGAAACAACTGACCCTAACCGTTCCTGTGACTGGTCTGCAATGGAAACTGCACAGAAGGAACTGGGCTCCTTGGCGTTCTGAGAAGCCTGTGATTGCTGGAGACTCACAGCAGAACAGACGGTGATAACAAAGGGATTGTGTGCCACTAACCCTGAAAGTCCAGCAGGACAGAGCCGTTACTTTCCGGTGCTGAATCAGTAGGGAACCTCTTGACTTCTCTCCCGGCGTTTCCATTGGCTTTGCTTTTGTCCTTCTTCAAAAGAAAAAAAAGACAGATTTATTAGTCAAGACTCTATTTTAAAGTTGCTGGTGTGAGCATGGTGTGCACTCTACATACCCGACTCTCAAATATCAAAACAACTGGCCCAACTGATAGTTAACAATACGCCTTTCATAGGAGACAGTAATCTGCTTCTTGTCTGCAGTTCTGTTTTTGATGCACTGCACTTCAAACTTGGCAAGGTAACCTGGCTTCAACAAAGGGCAGCCACCCCACACTGCCACACTGAAAGCAAACTGTAAAGTGTAACACGAGCTTAGGAAACCACAGCTGTTTTTCCATGACTGCTGTCAGGCTGCCTTTGTGGCCAGCGTTGTAGAGCCTGTCTGAAGCCTGAGCCCTGGCTATCAGTTACACCTTACTCTTTCTTATTAGGATTGGATAGGTTTTATTTTCTATCGCTCCCACATATTACTAACCAAAACTAATAATATCTGCGAGTGCCCGCTGTGGTATTGAAGCTAATAAAAAACTGGAAATGAAAAGACGTGCGTTCCTATTACAGTGTTTAGTAACCCCGTTTTAAAATCCCCTTCTCCCTTAATTAGCTTTGGTACCTTTCCATTACCATCTTGAGCTGCTATGGAGCTCTCCTCCGTGTTGTTCTGCAGATCCCCTTGACTTCTCGTTCCCCTGTCTCAGCAGGATGATCAGCTCTGATCAGCACAGAGAGTATTGGGAATGCTGGACAAACATGGCTACTCTATAGCATTGTACATGCAAAGACTTAAAGCTACAGGCTAATGGTACACCTTCAACAGGGACATAAAGCTGCATTTTCTTCCCATTCTCCGATATCTGATTCCCCACACCTTGGCCTCTTTGCATTTAATCAATCACGCTGAAACGATATGCAGCATAAACACTTCAGAATCACACACACACAGTTGAAATGATAAAAGCCAGCTGCCCTACCTCCCTGGTATCCACAACTGGTACCCACTTAAATATCCTGAGTGATGTGTCGCCCACGGTCACCCATTTCTTCTCCCTGCAGAAGAGGGGGTCAAAGAGAATTACTGTGTGAAAAGGGAAATAACTCAGGGGTGGAAAATAAAGACAATGGGTCTCAGCAATAAAAGATTGAAGCTCTGACACAAAGTGACAAAAACAAAAACGGAGAAGGCTGACCATTAAACCTGACAGTTGTAAAAAATCATTTTTTTCCAAAATCTAGAAAATGAAAGAGTTCAAGAATGCAAGTGTTACTGTGGTGTGAAGGCTGGCAGGAATGCTGTGTACCCACCACGACACTCTTCATTTCTGGCAGATTTATTATGACAAAATGTCCACTTGGCAGGTGAAGCATGCTGTGAAAGAGAGTCTGTGTCATTGAAGCAATACACTGACGGGCTTCAGACAACAAGCACACATTCTCATTGACTGGTTTATAAGAAGCAAGAGACACTGTGAACCGCCATAGTTATCTGCAGGCACGAAACATAACTGTAGGCTTTGAGACAGCACAACATGCTACTGTTCCCTGTGAAACATCAGGAACGTGTGCAGTCTTGGATACTGAAACACCTGCCAACTAAGCGCTTACTCTCACCGCCATATCAAAGTCATTCCGGTTTAAAACTGACTAGCAACAGTTTCGTGTGAGGGACTGTACGGTTTCATAAAACCGTGTGTAAGAAATCCCGGTTCTCCCCCCACCGTTTTTATCCTCGACTTGTTTCATAGGTTACAACTTTTCAAACACACCTCCCGATGTTTAATTCTCACGCGGCTATAAACCATCCCGTCAATTGCAAGCAATCCCACCCCTTCCCGGCCACTTGTCATCACCAAGGCGACCAGTCCGCACCTATGCCTCTCATTGGTGACGGGGACTGTCAATCAACCTCTGGAATCAACCACCTTCCCTCCCTCTCCGTGAACTTTCTCTTTCGAGATTGTTTGAAAGATTTGTATTTTCACAAACTAAAAACGAAAGTCAGCCTGTCTTCACTTACCATCTGCGGACCTTTTCCATGGCCGCCATCACCTTTTTAATATCATCTTTGGCGCGGCTGCGGGTCTCGGCTCGAACCGAGCGCCCCGACATTTTCAACACGGTTTATTTTTTTTTTCTCCGGTCTCTGTCCCAGCCAGAGTCTCGTCGCCGTTCGGCGGTTTGCTCTCGCGATAATTGTTAAGCCACTGTTTACGCGTGAGCGCTGCATAGCCTGTCATAAGTACATAGTCCAAGTACAGTTCCCCTCTATTGCATATTAAACATGTGCGCATTAAAGACAGATATCACATGTTTAAACACAGAAATTAATTTACCTGCATGTAATAGTGACACTATGCAGCTGATCATAAACCTGTGCTCATGCTTTAAACAAAGGCGGTATTATAAAATGAGGAAAGTGCACAGATACTGTAACAGAAAGCAGCAAGATAACTGAACTAACGTACTATTTTTTCTGTATAGGCCCTTGGTGTGTTTTCTTCCATTTCAAAATCGAAAGCAATGCTGCGTTTCCAGCTTAACACAGGTAGCCAGATATGTTCCTGTTCACAATCACAAGTCGGGGAAAAGTTGCTCATGATGGATAGACTCGGGCACATGCGCTGATGAATGCTGGTACCACGTGTTTGAACTAACACCATACAGCAGTAGATGAGAGGTGCTCCCACATGGCTCTGTTAAGCCGTTCCAGCACAGAACCTTGCTCCAGCCATGTCCTTACTGTTATCATATAAGCAGCTCGGAGCCTGGTCACAGCATGGTAACGAAGGACCTGGTTTTAACAAGTCCTGGTGACCGGACTGAGAGAGGCACAACTCACTACGACGGCATGGCTCTTCTGCCGTTTCTAAACACTGTGCTTTCTCTTGCATGCAATCCAGTGATAAAATACAGAGATTCTGAAATTCATACAATTTGCTCTCACCGTGGACAGCAGGAGTTAAACAAAGTTCATGTTTTGCCTTGTGCTGATGGGATACACAAGTGATTCAGCTACTGCTGCTGCTTGAAGGCTCTGCGTGGGTTTGAAAGCACTTATTTAATCGTTATTCTCAGGATGACATACTAGTGCCAGTGTAGCCTGTAGATCAGAGCACAGGACCGGGAGGAAGGTTAAAGAAATGAAGTTGCAGATTCCAGCCCTGCTTGCACACTTGAAGCTTTGGGATCGCGAGACAGAAACACACACATCAAAGCATTCCTGAACCTCTCCATAACAAACGATATCAATGGACTCTGCAAACCATGCCTGTTCAAATACTTAACAAGAAAAGAAAATTCGACCATAATTGGATGTGATCACATTCGTTCCACTCAGTCTTCTGGTGAAATACATTCACAGGTATACAGTAAATATAATGGTCTCCACTTCAACCAGGGCAAAATGAAAAAAAAAAAAAAAAAACATGCACAGGCTTGCTTGCTTGCTTTCTTTTTTGGAAAACACATCAACATTTTATTAGAAACATGATTTGTTTTAAAATCAGCAAGAAACAAAAACAGCGGAGAAAAACAAGAACAGTTTAATTTGGTTTTGAAGCTGGGAAATGCCTCTCTCTCTCTCTCTTTCATTCCCTGACCGCGCCCACACTGTCCAGGGCACTCTGTGCCTCTCTGATCTGCAGCTGCAGTCTCTGGCGCATGCCCTCGTTGGAGGCTTTCCTCAGCATGGCCTCCATCTCGCGGATGGCGGCGCGGTAGCCGGGGGTGTTGTGGAAGGCGCGGATGACCCGGTCCCCGCTGGTTACTACGAATCGGTTGTTGATGTCGAAGTGCAGGGCGCTGATCTCCTCGCTGTGCACCCCCTGGAACTCCTCTTCCAGCTCCCCGCTCGCCGCGCTGTACAGAGCCAGGCTGGAGCCGCAGGAGATGGCCACCACGCGGGCGTCCGGGGACAGCGCGATGCGGCACGGCTCCGACACCTGGCACCGGCCCGTCAGCAGCAGGTAGGGGTCCTGCTGCTGCTTGTACTCCACGTCCGTGTCCCACAACTTCCACGTCCCGTCTTTGGAAACCGTCGCCATCCTGAAGGAAAAGGAAAGCATTCGTACTCTGCGATTAAATTCCTAGAAGTCTGAACATTGACATCGTTAGCTTAAGGTCAAGCAACCGCAGCTACATAAGTCTCTTACTGTTTCTGAAAGAAAACCCCTTATGATTGAAAGAGGTTTAGAGGTCAGAAATATCTGTTTATGAATGCAGGTGTCTCTGTAACCCTGCGGGTCTCACCTCCTCGAGTCGTTGGAGAATGAGAAACAGCAGACGCCGGCCGAGTGCCCCTTCAGATCAAAGGCCCGCGCCACCTCTTTGAAGTCGCCCCCCTTCCCGAAACACACCTCCCAGACCTTCACATCCGGGGTGAACCCACAGGACGCCACAAACCTGCCACAGGGAAGAGAGAGGGGGGAATGAGGGTATGGAGGAACCACTAAACTTGGGATATTTAAACTGTCTGTGAGTAGAAGTGGCAGCTCTGGTACACATTAGCTTTGAAATCATGTTACAGTACACAGCTTTAGGATAAGGGTGGAGCAGATGATGGACTTCCATGCTGCATGCATGGATCAGTGTGCTGAGGTTTCATGAACGCAACAGAAAGAGTTTGGAGAAGCAGCCTTATGAAGGACAATGTTTGAGCACAGCAAGAGGGAGGAGTGGACAGCAGCAATAGATAGTCCCATGGACAGCAGTGGATTAGAGATTGGCAGACTAGCACTGCATCAGGAATGGGGTCTGATCAGACAGAGAAGCGGATAGCAGCAGGAAGGAAGGGGGGGGGGGGGCGGAGGACGGAGCAGCTGACCTGCCACAGGGAGACACGGTGGCGTACGCGTTGGTCATCTGGTTGGTGTTGATGGAGGCCAGGACCTCCCCTTTCAGGTCCCAGATCAGGATGGTGGTGTCGCTGGAGGCCGTCATTATGAACTTCCCTGGAACATGGAGCACACAAGGGAGGGGGGGTTAGGAAGGCTCGGGAGCACTCGTCAAGGAGAGGACACTGCAGGCTCAATATCGAAGCTCAGCAATACAATACTGCCTTTCTGATCAACGGCCTTCCAAAGAGCAATATCAGCACCAAGGGGATACTTTCATGTCTTTGTTAAAGGAATGAAGCATCACAGGGATGGGGAATCCTCTTGCCCAGCGCTGCTAAATGATTAGGGACCAGCCGTCATATCCACAGTAAAGGTAAACTGTTTTTCTCCATGGCTGCCTGTAGCAAAAAGTCATTAAAGACAGCTCAGGAAAGAGCATGCCGACTCCCCAGACACCTGGCACTTGGTCCACTTTAGTAACAAGTACATTTCCTCCTCAACTCTGACAACAAACCTCGCGATCCCCAGCAAAAAAATCGAGTTCAATGCTTTGTTTGCAAAGTTTTCCAGCTAGCATTAGACGGTGCATCGCATGAGATCACGTCTGGTTTCAGCAGAGGAGACTCAACTCTCCTCAATCCCTGACAGCTGCAGCGCACACGTTACCAGTCGGCCGACAGGAGAGTATGGAGGCCCTGTACCTGTCTCTGCGATGCCGATGCTGATCACAGCAGCCTTGTGTCTCTGGGGGAAGTCCTCGGGTGCAGCGCTGAAGGTGACGGAGCCGTCGTCCTTCTTGTTCATCTTAAACACGCGGATAGTCTCGCCATTAGCCAGCCAGGTGATGAAGGCCCTGCAGCACAAAACAAGGGGTGGAGGGGGGCGGTCAATACCCCACAGCCAGGGAGGGCAGCTGTGCTGTGCTGACCACACTGCAAACACTGATCACATCCAACTACATATGTTTTAACCACATATTAAGATATCAGGACTACCAAAGTAAGTAAGTGATTATGTGATAGCTGCTATTAGGCTTAGTAGTGCGACTAATTGGTAACCTCATTTTAAAGTCCATTTGTAGACTACCTAGATTGAAACACTAGATTTAGCAGCTCACACAGCTTACCGCCCCACGGCAAAACATTTTCTAACCTTTCACTAGCCCAGCTTTCGTGCTAGCCCTGCATTATGTCCTGAAGAGGGTTCAGTTCTCCAGAATCTCAGGCTGCAGGGTGTGAATGTGCACGTAACGTACCGCGAGTCGGGACTGAAGCTGACGAGGGTTGCGTGATCCAGCTCCACGTTGGCCCGCAGGCAGCGATGCTCCCGCTCCAGGAAGTCCTTGGTGCTCCAGATGCGGACGGTGCGGTCATCAGCGCAGGATGCCAGGTACTTGCCGTTGCTGCTGAAGTCCAGGCAGGTGATGTTCCCACTATGAGCCTGCAGAGGAGGCAGGGTGAGAGGGGCGAGTTTCTCTTAGTATTGCACAAGATTTAATGATTATTCACCAGGAATCGGATCAGCGCTACACAACACTAACTGGATTGGCAATCCTAGCCTGGCCTTGACTGTACCGACCTTCAGAGAGGCCGCCAGCAGCGGGTGCGAGAAGGTGTGCTGCTGTGGTTTCTCCTTTCGGGGGCGCTGCTGCGGCTTCTGTTTCTTTGATGGGAGGAGTCTCTCCGATTGCCCGTTTATTTTCTCTTCTGAAAACAAATACATTTGAAAATGTCACAAATTAATAAGCCCTTGATGGTGACCCAGGAAATGTGTCTGGTTATTATTTTGGCATAAAATGCCCCACAAGACAATGTTACGCAATAAATAATGCTCTTAAAAAAATTTGAATAGGCAATTAAGCCCTTCTCCACACCAGCAGATATTTCCGTTCTTCTAAACAGCTAAATATTTAAGTTACTGTATTAATATAGTTGCTATAGCTTCTTAAAATAAAGCATACGCAGACTCGCTCAACAGGTAGTATCACTTACGGTTCTGTCGATCAGATCTGAAATGGAAACCGCTGCTGTATGATCCCAACCTGAACTCTGGAATTAAATATTACAATTGCGGCGTCTTGCGCTGTGGTCTTTTCTGCGGGCAGAGGGCGCTGTTTTGAGGCTAGCGACATCGACACGACTACCCTCCGCACCGAGGGAAAACCTCAGCTGCGTGAAACTGTACCACAGCTATGAGCTTAGCGCCGCCTAGCGGACACCTCCCCTCACTGAGCCGCTCAGAATGGAAATACACTAAACACTGCCACCGCGTTAACAGTAACCTCCTTACCGACTGTCTCCGTATTCTGGTCGGATTCCTCTTTCTGTTCTTCTCGGTGTTTCCCCAGAGCGACAACGACGAGGAGGACCAGGGCTCCTATTAGCAAGGAGACGGCGACCAACACGGCTAACTCCATCTTTAGTAACCCAGGTTCGCTTCTTCTGCCACGTTAGCGTAACACTGTAAGGGTACGAGGACGTCGAGCACGTCGAACACGTTCATCCCAAAAAAAAAAAAAAAAAAAAGCGAGCTTACGTGTTGGCATAGCAACGGTATCAGCCAGTTACAATGACAGTATTGTGCCAATGGCTGACTGGCTGACATAATTGACATTAAATAAAAATAAAATAAAATGACATTAACAAAAAATATAAGAGATTGTTAAGGGCCTGAATGACATTAGGATAATAAACAGGGTAGCCATAGCCAAAAATGTGTTGTTGTCGCTGATATACCGTTTTTACTTACTAAAATATCCATATTGACATTTTCCATACAGTACAATAAGTATGAACACTTAAAAACACATTCCACGCTCGTATCATAGTGACAGTGTAAACTAGCACATACGACTACAATAGTTGTTTCGTTTTAACAGCTAAGCAAATATCCTCAAGAAAACAAGAGAGACTGCTTGCTTATTTATTTATTTATTTATTTATTCCCACTATCTATATTCAGTGCTAGCATCTGTATAATTTTAATACCAAGAACATCCAAAAAGCGTTCAACTTCCTGCACAGTTATCGTAAACTGCCGTCAGAGGTCGCACAGTAATGTTTCACCGCAGCCCGTCAGTGTGTTTGGGTAGGACGACCACGTGGGTTCTGTAACTGCGCTGTTTGGAAGCGGTGATCGGCTGGACATGTGCATGACTTTTGCTCCATGTTAATTGTGTTTAAAACCTCCAATGTAAATTATATCGTCAAGTAAGCAGCCATGGTTTTGTACGTGAAAGCAGCGGAGATCCTCGATAAGATCGAGAACAAGGAGGGCGCTATTAAGACTCTCGTGTATAACAGTAAATTTCAGGTAAGTTCTATACAGACAGTGTTTTCTGTATGCGTTTCTATCGGCAAACACGTTAACTTACATGCTATACTAATTACAGCAACACGGTTATCTAGTGTTCCTGTCCGCTTGTTGTATTATCAAAGTTTATCTGTCGGACCAGAAGAGTTGCAAAAGCATTCTGGTACGTTTGACCTGTCGCGAGTACATCTGAGTCGTTTCTTTTCTTTAGAGAAACGGGACTACATTTACAGTACCAGAATGCACTGAGGTGTGAGTTTAAAAAGTTGATCTGGATAAACCAGTTATGCATTAATACCGGCGAGTGTGTTACCGACACGCACTGCCCGGCGCGGTCTGTGTGCTGTCAGTGCGCAGGACAGTGGACCTGTGACAGTGCCTTGTCTCCCCACAGAATATCAAGCAGCTGTACGCCTTGGTGTGCGAGACGCTGAAATACGCCAAGATCCTGGAGGAGATTATCACCAGCACAGGCCTTCTGAAGCAGAACAAACTCAGGATGAACGTGGCCAAGGTAGAGCTCGTCCACGTCATTATTATTATTATCATTTGAACCACGTGCCATAACCCTGTCCAAGTGGAAACAGAATGCCACAGAGCTGAATGAATTATAACTGCACCCTGATTTCTTCATGGAAGTTTGTGGTTAGACTCAGCAACACTTTGCCAGAATGGTTTACAGAGTCATCACTTAGATTGTGAATAAATAAATCCATTTGGAAGTGAAGCAAGCGGCTACTGTTAGCCCACAATTAAAGCCTGTAAGATCTTCTCTCAAGCTTGATCATACATGCTTACATACGTACTGCAACTAATTAAAGAGCTTGGAAGCGTGGCAGTCACTCCAACACAGTGATAACTGAGTATCTCAGTTACAAAGTAGTTGGAATTCCATTTTATGGAATGTTTCTGTACAGAGCTGACATCACACGCAATGCTTGAGGTGGCATCATTGAAGCAAAGTGTTGCGCTAACAATTATTTCAACTGCAGTCAGCTCTCGGTTATCTGTGAGCAGATTACCTGTGCTTGCAACAAAGGAAGTCCAGGTGTGCTGTACAGTTCATATCATTCTACGCATGCGGCGAGATTGATTTCATTCTTCAAGCGGTTTGCCGACGAGGAAATCAATGAAAAAAAATCAAGGGTGACGACTGCTGTAAGAAACTGTAAAGTGAGCACAGTGCACTGGATGTGTTTTTTGAATTTTTTTTTTTTATAGGGTTTGCATTATCCGTGTTTTTGTTTGATGAGGGGCACCCCTCCCTTGGGGAGTTGACTGTATTCAGTTAATTTATGATGTTGGTTTGATTAACCCTATGAGTCTCTCACACACCTCGCTCCTGTATTGCCTGTCCCAGGTGCTGGTGTACGACCTCCTGATTGGCAGGGGGGTGAAGTGTGGGGGGAGCTGGAAGGCTCTGATCATGAAGCACCGTGCGAGGCTGCAGGCAGCCCTGGCCAGGCTCAAGATCAAGAGGAAGGTCAGCCGCAACGAGGACCTGCTCCCCAAAGCCAGCCAGGCTCAAGGTACGCTGGAGTCCACTGGAGATGGTTAGCTACTGCCGAGTCAGTCAGCATGGTTAGGAAGTGAATCAGATTCAGGGTACCACTGAATTTAGGAGACGGATTGCTTATTAAAATCCTTAAGGAGGAGGATCTATTCAGGGATATTTTGTGAGCAAGTAGTCTGAGAGAAGTTATCCAGCAACAAACTCCCCATCCCCTGTTGTACTGCTTTCCTAGAGAAAGGAGAACATTTCAGGGGGCCATTCCACTTGCGAGATGTCTTGCTGATTAAATTACTTAGAGGATTATCTATTCAGAGATTCCAGGGTATTTAGTAAGTAAGTGAGGAAACACAATCCCAAGGCCCTGGTCTTGCTGTAAATCATTTGCTGCTTCCAGACTTCTGAACCCAGCTGTACCTCAGTGAGATTCACAGTCTTTTGTAGAACATGTGGAGGACTGTGCTCCTGCATTAGCAGAGCCTGGCTTGCCAGACAGATTGCAGCGTCAGTGCAGAGAGCGGGGCTGCTGTGTGAGTGAGAGATTCCAGTCTCGTCCTCTTCCTCTGGCAGGGAAGCAGCCGCCTCGCTACGCTCGGGTCAACACTCTCAAGACCAGCCAGGAGGACGTGATCGACTACCTGAAGAGAGAGGGCTACATCTACCTGGGGCGAGCGAGCAGGTAGACGCAGCGCGGGGGGGGGGGGCAGGGCATGCTGGGTTACCCTTTGAAAAGCCGCTTTCCTACCCGTAAGGGTTTGTTAGAATCCCAGTACATATTGTGTATAGATGTCATCCTGTGCATAGAACACAGCTTAACTAAAATGTAACAGTAGTTCATGACATCTTTTATAATAATAATAATGAGACATCAGACCTATTAACATATACCTCAAGGCAATCTTATGCAGAGAGGGAGCTGTTTGTTCAATGAAAGCGCTGCTGTTTGATTGCAGTCTGGCGGAGTTGCAGCAGCTGTCGGGAAAGCGATTTTATTGTGACCTGCATCTCCCAGGGCTCCTGGTCTTCCCGGCCAAGACTGACCTCCACGCGCACTTCCTGTACCAGGCGGGACACATCATCCTGCAGGACAAGGTGAGGGGCGGGCCAGAGAGGAATGGATCTGTGATGTGGGGCACACTTTGTTAATGCTTGTCTGCCCAATCGGAGGTTTCAGTGTAATGATCTAAATGGTGGCGGAGATATATATAAACTCTGTATGTAATGTTTAGATCATTCAAATAAACCCACTGACTTCTCATAGAAACGTTTGTCTAATTGTATGACCAGGTTTCTCTTTTAGTACTATAGGAATGTTTGTGTTTGTAGTTCTCAGTAATTTGTCCTGTGTCGCTGCAGGCCAGCTGCCTCCCAGCCTTCCTCCTGAACCCCCCTGCTGGGGCCCATGTGATTGATGCCTGCGCCGCCCCAGGGAACAAGACCAGCCACCTGGCTGCTGTGCTGGGGAACCGGGGGTAGGGGAGGGCAGGGGGTTCACTTCGACTTGGGTGGCTGTGCTGCTTCTCGACTCCAGTTCAAGGTTTTCTTTTATTTTTAACCCTAATAAAACCACAGCAGAAAATTGAACAGTTCCCTTTTTTCTCTTGCCAGGAAGCTGTTTGCCTTTGACCTCGACCCCAAGCGCCTGTCCACCATGAGCACGCTGCTCCTCAGAGCTGGGGTCACCTGTCATGAGCTGGCCAATCAGGACTTCCTGACGCTGAACCCAGAGGACCCCAGATACAGCCAGGTGGAGTATATCCTGCTGGACCCCTCGTGCAGCGGCTCAGGTAAACACACGCACACGCACACGCTGCAGTCCGAACTGTACTGCATTCACAAACACAAAATCCAGGGATGAAATGTAAAAGGGAACCTGAGCATTCTCAAACACTGCTAAAACAGATCCAGTAAGGAATACAGAATGCAGTCAAATACATTTAATATCTCAGAGTGGATTCAGTTGTTAAGGTTAGGGTAGTAACCTGAATTGCAGCGGACTATTTGCAAAAAGCAGAAAAAAAACTCAAACATTTGGAGCTATTTAGCCTTTAATCAAGGTCAGAAGATCACAGGGTCTATTTGACTGATCAACAGTGGAGTATCTTAATATCTCAACAGTATAAATTAGGGACCGTTCTGATTGGTTCAGTTTTTTTTTTTTTCCAGCTGTTTTTGTCCTGTTGGTTTTCGGTAAAATCAAAATGAAAGTTTAAAACCGGACTGCGTTTGTGCAGCCAGTAGAACGGGACCTACCGTTATTACACACACGTCTTAACTGTGACAAATCAGCTCAATACAGTGTTATTGTAACATAAGACTCTTCCTTTAAGCCGCTGTATTAGATCCACAGTTTAGATGAGTGCCTGTGTGATTCCCTCTCCCTCGCAGGTATGGTGGGCCGCATGAACGAGCTCACAGACTCCCCTGGCTCTGTGCCTGCGCAGCGGCTGCAATCTCTGGCTGCGTTCCAGCTGCGCTGCCTGAACCACGCCCTGTGCTTCCCGCGGCTGCAGCGCCTCATCTACTCCACCTGCTCGGTGCACGAGGAGGAGAACGAGGGCGTGGTGCGGGCCTGCCTGCGGGAGCACCGCCGCAGCTTCAGGTAACCACCAGCAGGGGGCATGGGGCTTCAAAAACCATTTCATCATTGGTGTCCTTGAAACTGAAGATAGTTTTGTTCATCACTTCTACTCATAATGGGAACAAACAGACCTTGAACACTGAATCAAAAGATCAGGTAGATTTAGAAACAATCTAATCAGAAAGGATCACACCTATCACAGTCCTCAATCTGGTAGTTATGAAATGCACGTTTCTAACCCTGGAAGATATTCAGAAGATAAAGACATTTAGTGAAATCTTAGACGGGACGTCTTTCTCAGTCACATTGAGTCTTCAGAGTGCCAGGTTTCTTTTAGGTACTTCTGAAACGATCGTAGCAGAATCTGCCAGAGGATGTCGAGGAGCAGCAGTGTGTAATTTCTGCCCCCACAGTGGGGCAAATACCATCTGGATTTTGCTCTAATTTGCATTGCCTCCTCAGGCTGGTCCCTGTTCTGCCGAGCTGGCCGGAGCGAGGTCAGGCGCCCCTGACTCAGTGTCTGCGCGCGAGCCCCGGGGAGACCCTCACCAACGGCTTCTTCGTGGCTATGCTGGAGAGGAGGAACCCTGGGGAGCAGGAGGATGAGCTGTGAGTACCACTTACACATCAAACAACCACGACACAATCTAGACAAAGCAAATGCATTTCAAAACTGCGTTACCAGGGTTTCCAATTATTCTCCCCGTCCTGAATTTGTGTCTTTGCCTCTTTTCACTGCCTCCTTTATTTTTTAGTTCAGCTCCTAAGCAGTTTTCATAAGTCACCTAGTAAAACCACTGCCACGAGTCACGCGTTCGGGTTGTAGAAACATTGTCAGAGGATAGTTTGCCTTCTGATGTTTCAGCGTTCACCCACCTGGGCAGGCTGCTCCCTCATCGCCTCGGTTCACACCTTGGTAACCTCCATGTCTTAGATAGCAGCGATAAGCCACTCAGTTGGCCATTTCAGATGGAGCAGAGCAATAGTAGAATTAAACACTGAAGGCCATTTCTTCTATACTGGTATTAAAAAGCTCTCTTGGTTGGACACACTGTTACCTAGAATGGAGGCACTTTTCTTGGTTTAATTGACCAGTAAGAGCTACGGATTGCTGATGTTTTTTTTCCCCCTCTAGAACTTCCGACGAAGATGTGACATCACTTCCTGCCAACAGTGATGTGGAAGCGGAATCACATGACCCCAGCCCCTTGGAGGCGGAGCCTGCCCCCACAGCTTCCAAGAAGAAGAGAAAAAAGAGGAAGAAGAAACCCAAGCAGCAGCAGGAGAATTGAAGAGAGAGAGAGGGACATGTCACTCCCCATTACTGCATAGTTTAGTGACAGCCCCTCGGTATCCCTGGAACATGTATAGCAGAGACCCGTACACACAGTGCAGTGCCTTGAACAGCGCTGTTGAATTGTGATGCCTACTCCTTAGCACAGTTAAGGTCTTGATGACCTACTCTGTGTAAGTTTGGGCTTCTTGATTATTTAACATGCTGGTGATTTCGGTCACGGTTATCTATTTCAGTGTACCGACATCACAGCTATTGCAGGCGAGGTCTTTGGAACCACTTGCCCAAATGTGATGAAATGTTGCTTTGAACTCTTATGAATGACAGGACTATAATGCTGTTCTACTATTTTGATAAACACAATTTGGCAGGAGAAATATACCATTATGTTAATAATATTCATATTTGTAAGTATGCTGCTTCAATAAAAAAAAAAAAAGTTTGCTATGAAACATGCAGTAGTCCACTGACTTCAGCAGTTGGCTTTGAATCACAGGAGATGAACCACACAGTAGTGTTAATTTGTGTAGATGACCTATTTTCTCATGGTTCTAAACCACTAAGGAAGGGGGATCTCCGATTAGCTGAGCTGATGAAGGCACGGCTGTGTGGTGTTCAGGGTGGGGTAGGTAGGAGAGCGCAGCTTTGAACATTGAGGAACTTCCTCTGCCATGCTGGTTTGGAGTCCTGCTTTCCAGTGGCTGCTCTCTGGCCAATTATTGACAGGAGGAGACAAAAGTAAGCAGGTGATTTACCTACCCTTTAAAAAGTCGTACAGCGTTTTAGACGTGCACTTCCTATAGTGTGTGTGGAATGTGCTGCTACATCACATCAATCAGGACGAGAGAGAGAGAGAGAATGAGAATGAATAGACTTTCTGAGCTGGGTGGAAACCCGGCCATAGTCGTTCTAAAAGGCAGGGTCTGGTTTAATATTTTCTCTTTTGTTACACCAGATGGGAATACTGTATACAAAACAAAAAAATAAATAAATCAAGCAAACCAGTACACACTTTACTCCATTACCCATTCACATGTTCTACTTATAAACAGAGAAATCCCTACTTAAATAAACCAGACATCAGCAATGTAATAATCACAGTTTTGTTTCCTTTAATTTAAAACCATTTCAATGTAATGACTACATAATGAGCAGATAAAGAGAATATCTTACACAAGCCAGGTCTGCACGCATTCACTCACTCCCCATTTCCACAGAGTCCAACAGCAACGATAGTACTGATCTTTATTTTGAGGAAAGAACATGAATAAGGACACACACACACACACACACAGATAGAGGTTCGGTCAGTAACAGAAACAGCACGACCTTACAGCATTCACCCTGAGGGAATCCAGCCTTTAACCAATGAAGTACCGCAGTGTCAAGCAGAGAGCTTTCCAAACCACCACCACTGTGACAGCTGGGTCAGACCCGGGCAGCAACTGAGGAAGGGCTTGCAAAACAAATAGTAATTGTTTGTTATGTAGGGCCATATCCATTATTTATTTATTTTATTTATTTTATTTATTTATTTATAAAACAAATCTCCAATCTTCCCACCAAACCACCAGTTTAAGGAAGTCATTTTCTTGCTCTCAAGGTGAAAACATATCTGGATTAGAAGATGGTTCCCTTACACATTCTGATTAAACAAACCACAGCCACACATCACAACATTGTCACCTTTCAGATTATACACTTTCTATTTACAAAACTACACACATCTGGGAAAAAGAAAAAAAAAAAAAAAGACAAGAAATCGCAACAAAAAGAACCCAACATTTCAAGATGCCAACTGGGGGACTGAATCCATTTTTTTGGGGAAACCATATTCCGAATCTCAGCCCTCATCTCAGACACCAGTAGTTAAATGCTGCAGACCATTTGTGCTCATTCACATTGAAATATATAAAAATCTACAGACTCCACAACTACCAAAAGGAAAATGCCAAACTAAAAATCATCATCATTCTAGCTCCTGTAAACATCTCCCCTCAATGAACCAAGCTTGAAGGAACTCCACAAGGCAATCTGTTTTAATATAAAAATAGAGCTTTCTTTTTTTTTTTGTACGTTTTTGTTGCCTGAATTGAAAGTTTTGTCAATCATCCCCCACACACATTCATAACAGCAGGCGGCTAGCCCACCCCGAGGCAGGGTCGCTTCTATTTGACAGCTACCCAAAGTAACACATTTATATAACAAAAAAAAAAAAAAAAAGACAAAACTAGAATGTATTTAATACTGTCAACTACTGCGTAAAGCACAGACCCAAGGCAATACACGGTCTAATGCAAAAACCATTTAAAAAAGGCTGTTCCTGTATCGTTCACTGATGCCATGGGAGGACAATATGGAAAAGTAACAAAATCCATGAATAAATATATGAACACCGATACCAACAGACCGATTTCTACTTTATTAGGAATAAAACACACAAGATAGTTTAAATGTTCCACATACGGTGGGACAGGTGACTAATACCATCAACATTCATTTGTCAAATTCAAAGTGAAAGACGAGCCTCCCTCTATTCTATAGATCACACCTTGCTGTAAATAAAGAAAATTCCTGTCCTCGTTGCCATTTCGTTCAAACGCGTTTTGTCTGCTTAAATATATTATTTATTTTTGCAGAGAATAAAAAGTTGCCACTCAGCACCAGAGCTACAGAATCTCATCCGATAATCGTACTCTCAGATTCACTCCCAGATTCCCCTCCCCTGCCCTGCCCTTAGTAAAATCAGATCCGGCACTACCAATATGCCGTCATTCGTCACAACTTTCCTCCAAACTCAATTCACTGAGGGACTCAAAAACAATATAAAAAACACAAACATTTTAAAAGTAGTAGTAAGAATCAAGTGTTTTGATACAAAAACACTGAATTTAAGAAAAAAAAAAAAGGGAGACAAAAAAGGGGCTATCCCAGTTTTAAAGGCACAGGATTAACTCCGTACTGAGAATGTTCCCAGCAAATTCATTTTACTTAACATGGCCAACTTCAGCTTCCCAGGTAACGCTTTTTATTGGTCTGCAAAATACTGTCTACATCTCCTTTAAAAACACACAGCGGTACATAAAAGCATCTCTCACTGAAGTACCAAAAACGAAGACTCCCAATCCCATTCTTATATTAATCCAGGTGGGGGCCAAATTAGCGATTCTAGACGAGGATGTACTGCGATTCCTCTGTGATCCGCTTAAACCACAAGAGTGCCGCCCCAACCCAGCCCTCAAACCACTGGAACAGATTAGTGGGGTTTTCCTGTATCGGGGTGCAATTCAGAAGCAAAAACAGCTTTATCCATCAATTAGCAGGTGTGCTGGAATTAAATAGGAAACTTTAAAGATAATCCCTGTGCATTTAAACCATGGGAACACCCGTACAGGGGGCATAGGAAATAATATACAGGTATACAGGAGGTAGTCAACCACAGTAAAGCAGTGCATTACAGGACTCACAGAAAGTAATGAGGACAAGGTTTTGTTTTTTAAATGCTGTATAAAGGCTAACAATTGCATAGCTGCTGGCCACAACAGAATAGGCTACTTTTGCTACACAACTGCTTACCTCACAAAATAAAAAGGACACGCAGCGATGACTCCAGCAGAATAGCCCATAACGATGTGCCCACCACTCTGCCGTGCCGTCCCATCCCAGACTGAGCTGGAGACACAAATTGAGAGCGTGGAGGCTTTGGCACCCAGATCAGATCACAACATTAGCTCAAACCCCAACCAGATTACCTCCTCAGCCATAAACGCTTGCTCACGACATCCCAGTGCCTAAACCAGAGTAAGACTGAGGACTCTGGCTTCGACATCTTTATACACATTTGAAAACAAATCAAAGCATTACGAACAGCAAGAGCAGAGAGAAGTGCCTGTGCAAGTGAGAAGAGTAACAAACGAACCAGTGCTGCACCCAAAAAAAAAAAAAAAGAGGAAGAGCCACAGGGAGCAGGTATGTACAGAGTCCAGTATTGGGATGGTTTATTCAAGTAAAATTGGGATTCGCTGTTGCTGTTTGTTTTTCTGTTTGTTGCCTTCAGATCACAAGAACCCAAAACACTGCAAGGAACAGTTTAAAAAAAAAAAAAACCAAGATAAAAGACGGGCTGACGTCCCATCGGAGTCCCAGCTCTCTGCAGGGTGTGATCTGAACGGAGAGCCAGGGTGGGGTGGGGTGGGGTAGTGGGGCTCTCGTCTGCGGAGGGAACCCCGTCACCCAGGCAGGGTTCAGCTCGTCTCTACTTCTTGCGAGTGTGCTGGCGCCGAGCCATCAGCCTCTGCCTGCCAGAAGGTTTGGAACCTGCACCGATGGAGAAGGAAGGGGTGGGGGACCCTGTGGGACAAACAAGCAGCAGGTTGTTTATGCATTGCACATTGGATCAGTGGTGCAGCGATACACTGAGGTCGCAATGCGCAGGATATGTATTGGTTGTGGGTTACTTTACATGAAAATAATTGACAGTCCATTTTGATAGGCCATTCATACGAGAAGGTTATTTCAAACAAGAACAATCTGGTGGATTAAATACCAGACCACACAAGTCTTATTTTGTAGTATTAACTGGTATGTATTTATCTATATACAGACCATTCTGTTCCAGCGCAGGTTCACTTACCGAAGGGGGAGGGTGTGATGCCGGTGTAGTTTGGGGCTGGGGTTGCAGGGCTCCCAAAAGGGATGGGGCCTCCGGGGGTACTCTGCCCAAAAGCAGGGCTTGCACTTCCTAAGGGAAGAAAAAATGATACATTAAAAAAAAACTGTCAGTCCCACCTTGATTTGATTATGTACTGGGCCACCACATTACCATTGTAAAATCCCAAACGTCACTTTAAATAAGAGACCACCACCCTCCAATGGCAGGGTCACTTTCAAACAGCACTACTTAAATCAATAGATTCATGCACTGCATAGGCTCAGATAGTCTCATGTGCCGACAAACATGGATTGGCTTTAATGAATTGAGTTAACTACTCATTTTATTTCTGCATTTTGATAAGATCCAATCCAATTATCAGCACATACTTCACCTAAACAAAAAGCACAACATGCTTCCCCTGCCACTGTAAAATCACTAAACTCCTCCAGCCTGTTCACTAGACCGTTTTGTAATTCCTCCAGTAGAGCCCTTAGTGTATTTTTTCTGAGCATGCATGCTTTGACTGACGCTAGATAAGCCTGCTTCTCGTAGCCCCAAATATGCAGCAAAGGCAGAACTCCCAGAGGAACAGTCACTTACCCACTAGAACGAGAACCCCTTTCAGCCATCTTCCACCAACAGTACGGTCATACAGACAGTGCTGTTCATCCAACCTTTTTACACAGGAGTAACCAGAACGGCTCCTGTCTGTTTAAAAGTGTCACAGAGTGTGTCTGCACATCTAACGTGCACTGGAAAGCAAAGCAGACTTAAACCAAATGCAAACCTACCTGGCTAAAGTGTTGCACTGCAATGGCGAAACACAGGCGTAAAACCCTGCCCATGAAGTCTTCAGACGGAGAAAGAGTAAACAGCCTTCAAGCAGTGCTGTGTTTTTATTATTAGGCAGCGTGTACACAAAGCAGGAATTTAAGTTGCTGCATATTTTACTAGTTGGATTTCGCTGTCCAACCACAACCACCCCCCAGATTACAAGCAGAGCTCTGGCAGCAAGGCAGACAGTATTACTGGACACTTACCAGCACCAAAATTTAAATTCGGAGTTCCAAAGTTGAACCCTGGGGAAAACGCAACAGTTGTTAACAGGGTGGCCACAGGAATAGAAGTAAATTTTCACCGTTATAAAGCCAAAAGTGCTACTGGTGCCATAATTAAACAGAGGGCAACGCAATGATTTAATGACACGTTTTTACCTCATTACCATTGCCTCTCTCAATTTCCCCATTTCGGTTTTAGACTAACTCTAATGAAGCCACTTTTCCCCTGCCACAACACTCTAGGTTTGCTTTCTGGGTTACAGGTAGAATACCCCAGCTGAACCTTACAGTCCTGTATTACCCTGCAATGCAGAAAGCTACAGTACAGGGGGCACGATAACACTCACCTCCGAAGGCAGGCTTGCTCTCCATGGAGGAGGTGGCAGCGGGAGCAGGAGCCGCAAACGTGTTGCCGAAGTTGAAGCCGGTAGTGCTGGGCTTGGGTGCTGTGCTCTGCCTGGCCGAGGGGGCAGGGAAGGCGCTGGCTGCTGAGCTTGACTGGGCTGCTGCTCCAAAGGAGAAGCCGGCAGTGGCGACGGGGAGGGTGCTTCCGAACGCAGAGGGGGCAGCCGCGTTAGCGGACGTGGTTTGGGTACAGGAGCCGAAAGCCGGGGTCGCACTAGAGGAGGTGTTGGTACCGAATGAGAATCCAGTGGAGGTGTTGCCAAATGCTGGCATGCTGGGGGTCCCAAAGGTAGAGGCTGCCGTGGTTGTCTGGCCTCCAAAGCTGAAGGTAGTGGCCGTGGCGCTACCCCCAAAGGGGAAGGGTGCAACTGCTGCCGGCTGAGCGGCTGGAACAGTAGAAGTGCTGCCAAACAGGGTGGGGTTCGTGGTGGCCCCCATTCCTCCAAAGGGGGCGGCTGTTCCTGCAGAGGAAGTGGCCGCACTGAAGGTCACAGGCGCTGCATTGCCAAAGGAGAAGGTGGCTTTATTTGCCGGTGCAGCTGTGGTGGCAGGGGCTGGTGCGGCGGTGCCAAAGCCACCGAAAGCCCCACTGGCTGCAGTCTGGTTATTAAGGGTTTGTCCGAAGGCAAATGTCACCTGGGGTGCCGGCGCCGTGACTGCCGGTGCGGCTGTGCTGCTAGCTGCTGCCGGCTGCTTGCCGAATTGAAAACCCGCGGTGGAGTTAAGCATGGTGGTTGCAGCGCCAAACTGGAAGGACTGGGTGGCTCCGGCTGAGGTTGTTGTATTACTGCTGCCGGTGGTGACGGTACTTGCTGGGTTTGCCCCAAAACTGAAGTTGGGCTTGGCTGGCAATTCAGCAGTGGGAGGCGGTGCGGTCGTGGTGGAGAGTCCGCCGAAAACAGAGCTGCTTCCTGCCGCGGACGCCTTCGCCGACGGTTGCCCAAAAGCACTGCCAGTGCTGGCGGTTCCAAAGACTGATTTGAAGATTGGGGCTGCTGAGCTACTGGCAGGTGCTGATACTGGGGCAGGCTGACTAGCTGCTGGATCCCCAAAGACAGGCTTAAAGGCAGAGAAAGCCTGAGTGCTACTGGATGCTGCTGCTGTGGTGGTGGTACAGGTGGAGGAGGAAGAGGGCGCTGTGGAATGCCCCATGCTTGAGAGTCCAAAGGTCATGCCCCCTGCTGCTGCACTGCTGCTCTCTGGCAGGACCTGGCTGAACACAGAGGACAGGATGGAGCTGGCAGGTTGGCTGGACGGGGGGGCCGGCTGGGGAGCCAGCGCAGAGGGGAAACACGTGCTAGGCTGGGGCTTGACAGTTGCAATGCTTGTTAGAGTTGATCCCGGAGCAGCAGAGGTACTGAGCAGAGACAACAGAAGAGTCTTGGCAGAATCTGTGGTTGTAGCAGGAGGAGCTGTGAACACAATGGAGAGTCAAATCAGAGTAGGGAAACCAAGACCAAGGAACAAGAACAAAACACATGAAGCATGTTATAACCACACCCCACCTGCCAAACCTCAATTTACTATATTTTTCCATAGTTCAGATTTGCAGGCTCTCTACTTCAACAGAGAGCAGTGCTTTTTGCAATTTGGGCAAAAACTAAAATAACGATTTACTGATTCAAGGAGTACATGCAAAAAAACTGTGCATGAAGACCTTGATAATTCTGTCCCTCTGTAGTGTAAAGACAGCGAGTAACAATAGCACTGAGAGGTTATAAAACAAGGTGTTCTTTCTAACTAAAACAGAAATGGATTATACAGATTATAGTTTACACCTGTGTAGCTGGTAATTTAAACCAGGTGAATTGTAGAAGGTAATCATAAACAGTAAAACTAGTTTTGCTCATGCTGTATAGTTCTGAATTGATACTGACCAGCAGCAGCAGCAGCCGTCGTTGTGGTGGCTGGGGTGTTCTGCATTTTCCTCAGTGAATCCAGCAGTGGATTGGGACTGGGCTGGCTCCCAGCTGGCAGGGCGCTTGGCAGCGTGGTGACTGTGCCTGCAGAGGTGGTGGCAGCTGTGGCAGAGGCAGATGCAATGACAGAGTTCAGCAGCGTGCCTGTGTGGGCGGTTGCTGCACTGCTAGAGCTGGCTGACGGACTGGTAATGCCCGTGACAGTGGAACTGAGCGCGGTGGCAGTGCTGGAGCTCAGGAGCAGGCTGGCAATGGCAGAGGGGGTTGGGCCCAAACTGGAGGTTGTAGTCTGTGTAAACGAAGCCACAGACTGGGAAGAGGGTGTCGATTTGGAAGGCTCTTAAAAGAAAAAACACAAGAATCTACAGTCAGAGTGGTTACCGATCACAAAATCAAGCCAATAACACATATCAATTTCCAAAAACACAGCAAGTCTGAACATAAAAACACCCAGATTGATGATAAAATATCATAGCCAGCTACTGAACAATGTACATATATATATTTTTTTTAACTGGGCGTTTGCCAATGTTAAAATGGCACACCCAAAGCATATTGTGTTACGAGAAAGCTTTGAATGTCAACACAATGAGTAAGATGGTGATGAGACACACACCCCTCTGATTTCTTCAGAAAAGAAAAGGTTTTTAAAAGCCAGTTTGAAGTTCCTGAACTCACCAATTTCCTCCAGAACCTTTTTGATCCTGTTGAGGGCAGCCTTCTTCTCGGAGTCCAGGTCACTGGCGGTGATGGTGTATCCAAGCTCGGGTGGTGGGGGCTGCAGGGCAGCACAGGAGGAGACGGGTTTAGTTCATTCCAGTTGGATAAACATATAAAAGCAGTAGGGCTACACCTGAATGTGCAAAATTCACAAAAGCAGCATAGGGATCAAATCACAATAATGTAATTGTGTAATTAAACTCAAAATAAAAAAACATATTAAAAAAAAAAGTGGGGAGCAGGCTCTTTCTCACCAGGGTGATCTGGTCAGCCCTCCGGCTGGACACCAGGGGGATCTTGCGCTTGCGTTTCCCATGGGCCCCTGCAGAGGGAGGGGTGGAGCAGGAGGAGGAGGCGGCTGTCTGGTTCAGCAGCGGAGACAGCTTCTCTGTTCAGGCAAACAAACCACAGGTCAATGCAGGGCCAAGGACGGGCTAGACATGGAATGAGCTTGGAGTTATTCCTGCTTCGGAAGGAGATTAATTTCCCTGGTGGCGCTGACACAGCAGAGGTACACTACACTTCAGAGTACACACAGCTACAGAAATGATTTTCAATTATGGTAAAACTTGGATAAGCCATGTTTTATTGTGTAGAGGGGGGATGCCATGTTTTATTGTGTAGAGCGAGGATACCATGTAACCTGTCCATCTGTAAGCATGTCACACAAGGCGAATTCTAATTTTCATTACCAGAGTAGCTGTTATTTACTTTATACTAACACTGGACTTGGCTTTCAACAAGATCAAGTGAGAGTAGTGGTGTGGACCAACCAGGAAGTCGTGTCACTGCAGTATATAATACATGAGCATTCGGTGGCTTTCCTACTGGACCAGTGTTGATGGTTGAAGTGTAATGCTGGCTCCAGGGATCAGCCTATTTGCAGCCTCCCTAGTGCATCACCACACACAGCAATTACATTTAAAGAGGCTGTCGTCAATAGACACGGTTATTAAATGCATTATATTAGTCTCTTGCAATGGACGGGATGGAATTCACACGGATCATTATGTATGTCACACACAGACAGAAGTGCTCAATTTGGAAATTCTAAAAAGAAACTAAGAGACATTTCAGTGTCTTCAATGCCTTTCGATATCTTAAATGTATTGTGACAGGATGTTTACTGTAGTGGCTCAAGTGATCTTTATACATGTATTGTTAAAAAAAAAATAACAATTCCATACAACTGACAAAGAGTGTAACCAGTCTCACTTGCGAGTTGCTCGGGTGTCCGGTCCGACTTCACTGGAGTAGAGGTGCTAGAATGATAGCTGTTCTCTTCCCTGCGCGACAAACACAAAAAAAGGCATACTGTGAACACAGCAACTAGAAAACCAGATACAATGTATAAATTATGATACAAAGGCCACAAGAATTAGTTTCCAGAAATATAAAAAAATGGTTCCCACTAAAACAATTTGAGAAATGTCAAGATTACAATGGAAGCAGGAGTTATACCTGGGTTTTTTGGGTGATCTTTCAGGAGTCTGAGATCGAGATGAGCCTGGGCTGGATAAGGGGGACATGTTAAGGGCTGAAATCTTCCTCAGCTGAAAACACAGGAATCAGTATTAGAGAAGCAACACAGGACCGGGTGGCAGCAGTCCTTAAACCACAATACACTGGACCAAAATGATGTTTTAACCAAACTTATCCTGCTAGCAAGCATCTTGCATGGTAGGTAAGGTAAAAAACTGAAGTTACATGTGTCAAAGTATCACAACGCTCTGAGCATGAAACTCCTAGCAAAAAAACAGACTTGAAATACATCACTTCTCTGTCCATACAGATGTCTACATTTTATCAATGATAAACAAACATATAAGCAATATTATCCTAACTATAGATCTGTATAGGGCACAGAACCTCTCAGCTGATGCAAAGAGCAGATACTGCACCTCCCCCTACTCCCATTCGTATACCATAATTTACCCAAGTATACAATTATGTTTCAAACAAACAGTTCCTGGTGTGGGTGTGTGTATATATGTGGCCACACCCCTGCCATTTACCTGCGAGATTCCCCGGGTGGAGCTGTAGGAGCTGTGGATGGAGTTGCGCACTGAGCCGGGTACTCCACTGGGGGCAGTGCAGTTGAGGGAGCTGATGGAGGATGTCCTGGATCTTTTCATTAAAGGGTCCTCCACGGCGAGGGAGTTCGCACTCCGCTTCAGGGTCCCGGGTCTGGGGGGGGGTGAGGAGAGGAGAGGAAAGGAGAGGAGAGGTGTTCAAGTATTCTTTGACTACTGAAGCATTCCATTGTCCGGTGCCAAGAAAACCAGAACTGAACAGAGATCACAAGTGAATTTGACCGCATTTTGGAGATTTTTTTGGAGAATCCAGGTGTAATAACTGGAACAGTTAAGTGGCGTTCAAACTTACTTGGGAACCAGCAAGGATGGAGCCCCGTTGGCCAGCAGAGGTTCGAAGGCAGAGTGCGCGCTTCCACTACTGTCATGGCGCCTGAAACACAAGACACATAAACACGACCATTCCAGTGTACAAGATACCAGCTTAAAACCAATTTAGAAATGATTCCCAACGAACCAATCTGATGCCTACAATTTAACAATTGCATTTGACCAACTTTTAATCCACTCACTTCTACACTTTTTTAAATGTTTAGGAAGCATGTTTAGTTTCTAAGTAAGCCAACTTTTGGTGAAATATTAACTATTGTACAGATTAACAATGTCATGCAAAAATAAAATTCAACTGCAGTCATATTCCAGCTTTCAATGACAGGACGCATCTGTCCTCCCATTCAAAACAGAGACCCCCTTATTTGTTCTTTACCTTCTTTTCTTGTCTTGTCCAGCAGAATAGCACCTCTCCTCCTCTTCATCTGCCACTCTCTTCCGGCTCTCTCTCAGCGCGCTCAGGACCGTCTCCTTTGAACACGGGTCTGCAGAACCAGCAGCCGCCACTGGAGACAGGGAAGCCACTGGGGAGGGCAGGTGTTCAAAGCTGGAAGAGGAACAGTTACCATCAATACACATATAAGTAGGGACCTACCTAAATCGTGATTTCGCGGAAATCGTGAAATTGAGGGGTCACCGCGAAATTCACCTCTTAGGGGCCATTGCATACAAACAAGTACGGAGAGGAAAAAAAAGAAAACTTGTTTAAATGAACTACTGCACAACGCAAGCGACGCAAACTACGTATCTTCCTTCTGTAGATAGGCTTTTATTATTCCCTCGCCGTCCCGTGTGTATTGCACTTAAGCAAAAAACAAACAAACAAAAAATGTCCACAAGTAACATTTACAAAATAAATTCTCCAAAGCAGTTAACGTTCTTATTTACTATTCAAATGACAAAGTTTTCAGCCTATCAAACCGTCTTTACTGCTTTTATGTGACCTGTACTGTGCAGGAGAGGGCGGGACAAAGTCAGTGCTGCATTGTTTTGATTTAGGTTGCTAAAGTCTAGTTTTCAGCATTGGAGGTAAAATAGTAGAAATGGACGACAAAAAAAGCAAAGTATATTTCGGCTGATGATCGTTTTAAGATATTTCACAAAGAAACTACATGCAGACTGAGGTAATTGTTTTCCATATCTTAATGTGTATTCAGAGGCTGCTGAACAGAATGTAAAATAAACAGCAACTTTCAGAAAACAAACTGGAAAGTCAGCGCAGACAAGAAGTATTCCTGTCTGCAAGTTAAATCAGTACTAAAACGATCCAGCACAGCCACCTCGCTTCAACCTGCTGCTTACAGTTGGAATTTTAGACCCGAATAGCCACGTCTTCTTTGTTTTGACTCGGTACTAATAAAATAAATTATTGGATGGGACAAATAACATGACAACGAACGTGCTACATACATTGCCTTTATTAAAGTATGCCAGATGCCCTTGTGTAACCGAGTTTTTGGGCTGTTTCTAATCGATTTCCACATCTGTATGACTTGGCAAAGCTTTGCCTTAACTTCCAACCAATTCAGTGGATGCAGACGTGCAGTCTCAATGTATGGTCAAGTCAACTGCAGGGGGATGCTGCATGCTTGCCTTTAACAAATGCTAGAACTCTGTTTTAGTAAGGAAGCAAGTACCACTATTTTTAGTCTTTATAGTGTTCTGAAATACTGTCTACTTAGGTGTATTTAATGTTTAAACATGTCCGCGAAATCCTAATTTTATTCCGCAACATACCCGTGAAATACGTAAATTTACCGCGATTTAAGTAGACCCCTACATATAAGCAATATAGGAAGAGACCTTTAAACAGAACACAGCCCCACATTCGGACTGAAACAGGATTTGTTTACACTAGGTGACGTTCAATCAGTTCCTATGACACTCTGATTTCATTTTATTGCTTGAAGTTTGCTTGGGAAAATTACTTGAAAAGATCACCTAAAACACTTACAAAACAAAACGTTTAATATGGAAACATGTGTTTCAGCTCACTCACAAAACACAGCCTAAATAAAAACCTGGACCGCGAGACAAAAACCCTTACAGTGGCGAGCGAACACTGCCTGAGTCCGGCCGGGCGATCTTGACCGTCACGGGGCTGTGCACCATGGAGGAGTTGCGGGACGACAGGACGTTTTTCTTGCAATAGCCGTCCCACTGGACAGAGGGCAGCACGCCCACGGAGGAGTACCCCGTCTGCTGGATGGGGTAGCACCGCTGTGGGGTCACATTGAACCTGTGGGATGCATTCATAGACTCCCTACGAGAGAGAGAGAGAGAGAGAGAGAGAGAGAGAAGGAGGTGGGTAAATCATATACCAGACAGTTATTTGTAACTTTAAACACAGAGATAATATACAATACTAGTAAAAGACACCCTTTGTAAAATATTATACAAATGTGTAACAGGATATCTTTTTCTTGTTAAACAGTTTATAGTATCCCTCTTGGGGATAGCGTGGAGCTGGGCTATGCACTGGAATTGACTGCAGAATGTACAAGTAGTGGACAAAAAAATGGAAACAAAGTAAAGTCACTTAATAGGGTGTTGGGCCACTATGGTATCCCGCTCTGTGGAGTTCTCGGTGGACCGTTTTTGATGAAACTGGCTGCTCGCGCCCCAGGTTGAAATTTACAGTCAATTGATCTGCAGTTGCTCGTCTGTTTTGCCTTGCACTTCGAATTAATGCACGGATATCACGATCCTGGAGTATGCGCTTCCGCCCACTGTTGCCCTTTGCTGATGATGTCTTTCCCTCGGAGTTCCATGCCGACATCACTTTAGACACCGTTGCTCGTGAAACATCAGCAAGTTGAGCTGTCTTGGTCACTGAAGCTCCTGCCAAACGCACCCCAACAATCACCCCTCTTTCAAAGTCACTGAGGTCTCCTCTTGCAGCCATGCTAGCCATAATTATAGGCAACCAGGCCTGTCCAGCATTTTTATACATGACCCTAAACATGCTGGGATGTTATTTGCTTAATTAACGCATGAGCCACACCTGTGTGGAAGCCCTTGCTTTCAATATACTTGGTGTCCCTCATTTACCCAGGTGTTTCCATTTCTTTGTCCACTACCTGTAGATGCTCGTCTATGTGTTCAAACTTAAAATAACTTCTTTAGCAAACGTTATTGAGCGTTTTCTGATTAAACTTACAATTTGGACATTTTTAGCACAAGTTAGTTTATCATATCCGGGGGGCTATCTGTATGTAAATGTACATGCTAACCTAGCATTAGTCAAGGAACGGGGTGGCACAATTGTACGCGAGTGACAGCGTATGCACAAAGTTAATTTGCAATAGCTTTTTCATGAGGGTTTATTTTATTGGTACTGGGTGATTAAATAATGACAACACGCAACCATTACAAGCAACGAAAACAAAAAAAGTAGAGGGGTAGACATTAACCAACAACTGAAACGCACATGCATATTCCTATAATACAGAGGTTCAGATTACTGTGCTGTTCACTGCAACCTAAACGCAAAAGCCAGCTGTCTTTCGACCAGAGAACTTACTCAAAGTTACGCGGTGGTGTGTTCCCACAAAGGGGTTGGTTTGATTGCATAGCTACTCCCACCAATTCAAATCTTGGAGGGAACTTATCGTTTCGTTACTAACAAATAAATAAAGCGTCAACAAAACATCAATGTGCCACTCAATAAAATCAATACAGTACCCGGAATGCAAAAAAAACCACAAAAGGCAGATGTCTACACTCCCTTTGAAGCAACCTTTTCGTACACCACAATGCAATAGTGAGTCACACGCGTTCCCTCCACACACGGAGTGCGGTACTTACCCGAATGACAGCCTCTTGTTCGGGGACTGCACGATGTGGTTCGGCCGAGCCAGCCTCTCCCGAAGCTCGCGTGTCCCTCCGATGGGCCTCCCATGAGCTCCGGCAGCCGAGGGGCTTTCAGGCTTTGCAAGGTAACTCCCCATCAGTAAATCCCGGGGGCTGAACAACAATGACCCGCTGCTTTCGTCTCGTTCTGCCTCCTTCCTCCTCTCCCAACGCCTGTCCCCACTGTACACCACCGACTGCCAGGAATCTCCAAAGAAACGACCACGAGTGCCCCTATTGCTAGCCTTTCCTGGAGAAGAAACACCGTTTGCAGGTTTCCCGGGGAACCAGCGCCTGATAGCCGGGGGGATTATTAGGTGAGGCCGAGGATGATGGCCTAGTCTGCTTTGTTGGGACAGACCGTTAGTTTGACAGAATAAAGCTGCACATGCAACCCCGATAATAAACAAGATGTAAAGAAACGTCGATATAAAGTAGAGGGCTAGTCCGAGGATCGCCACAGAGACGAGCGCGATCAGCCGCTTCTCTTTGGGATACATTGCGGCACCGCGCCGCCGGAGGACTTTAATATCCCACAATTCCGCCCGAGCCCACAAGGTGCTGGACGAGGGGGCGAGGCACAATGCGTGCACGTCAGGTGGAGTGACAGGAACGAGCACGTCGGGTATGTGCGCGCACATATTTCCTTAAAGGCGTGAGATAAGGTGGACGTGTTAGTTATTATTATTATTATTATTATTATTATTATTATTATTATTATTATTATTATTATTATATTTCTTAGCAGACGCCCTTATCCAGGGCGACTTACAATTATTACAAGACAACACATTATTTTTACATACAATTACCCATTTATATAGTTTTTTGGTTTTTTTTACTGGAGCAATATAGGTAACCTGCTTGCTCAAGGGTACACCAGCAGTGTCCCCCACCTGGGATTGAACCCACGGCCCTCCAGTCAAGAGTCCAGAGCCCGAACCTTTACTCCACACAGCATAACGTCACATGCTCCTTTTTATATGTTGTATAATAAATTATAGTCTATTTATTTTTTGTGGGGGCCCCACAAAATCTGAGGCCCTGGGCTGTAGCCCCTAAAGTCCCTATGTTAATCCAGCACAGCATGTCAGGTGGGAAGAATTATGAAGCAAAAACAGTATATGAAATGTTTACATTTACAGAACCGCTTGCAGTGCAGAAAAACAAGTTCATTAACCAAAAAAAAAACAAAAAAAACATTATGCCACCATGTCCTTGAATTGTTTGGACATTTTCTGACTTTTAAACTAGACAGTATTTGATAACAAACTTTAAATATGTACTCAAAAGCGAGCAGTGACATTTCTAATCATGAACTGCAAAATATCTGTGTGTGTGCATGAGTGTTTTAAATTATAAAATACTGAGCAACCTACACAATAAAGACACTAGACACTGGGCAAAGTCAAACTGTGGCACTGTCTCTAGCCTTTTTACCTCTTCAGTTCAAGTAAGGAGCTATCAAGTTGCTATTTTTTTTTTTTTTTTTTTAATTTAGTCGTTGCCAATTAGTTTTTATGATTTTCTCCCCAATTTGAAAAGCACGATTATTTTATTATGCTCAGCTCACCGCTACCACCCCTGCGCTGACTCGGGAGGGGCGAAGATGAACACACGCTGTCCTCCGAAGCGTGTGCCGTCAGCCGCCCGCTTCTTTACACACTGCGAACTCGCCGTGCAGCCGCCTCAGAGCTACAGCGTCGGAGGACAACGCAGCTCTGGGCAGCTTACAGGCAAGCCCGCAGGCGCCCGGCCAGACTACAGGGGTCGCTGGTGCGCGGTGAGCCGAGGACACCCTGGCCGACTTAGCCCTCCTTCCCCCCGGGCGACGCTGGCCAATTGAGCGCCGCCCCCTGGAAGCTCCCGTCCACGGTCGGCTGTGGAATATCCTGGACTCAGACTCGCGACGTCCAGGCTATAGAGCGCATCCTGCACTCTAGCGAGTGCTTTTACTGGATGCGCCACTCGGGAACCCCCAAGTTGCTATTTTTTGCAGATATGGGAAACAGCCAGTGTGATCCCTCTCCAGGAATTGATTGACTGTATTATACAGCAGAGTCCAATGGTATTACTCCAGATGCATCTTTAGACAAGATGTTTTTGGATTACCTGGGTCTAAATTCCTCGGTTGTGCTTCAGCAACACTACGAGACTGTACAAAGCTCTTTTGATCTACAAGAAACACAGCTGAAAGCTTACATAACAGGTGTCTTAACTGTATTAGGCCAGGCTGCTAAAATAACTAATGGCAGTGTGGGGTTTGTGGCTTTGGTCATATCCTTAATCATTGACATTGTGTCTCATGAGGTAAAACAGCAGCACGTGGTAGATGTGAAAGACCAGATCTGCAGCATCTTCGCAGAGGAGAAAGTATCTGAGATTGGAAACCTGGTGGCTGAGTATCTCAAATGAGTCCAGCTGCACCTGGATAATCCAGATCTTCTGGCAGACAACACCCTTCACTATGAGGGACTGCTGAGTTTACAGCTGACCAGGGTGGAAAAATCCATCTTAAAGGATGGGCACATGAACGAAAAGGCTTTAAAGTACTGGTTCAATGGAGCTGCAGTGCACAGCCACATGCTAATCCAGCTTGTCAGAATGGGGAAAGTTAGAAAACTGCAGCAGTCACTGCCAGCCAACTTTACAATGATCAGTTGCCAGACTTGCTGAACAGCTGCAGAGACTACCTACTGAAGACACTCGATGTTGGAAGTCCATCAGAAGTATGTGGTTCACATTATTTGTTTTGTACAACAATATTAGGATATATAAAATTTGAGAACTCAGTTGCCAGTCACAAGATATATTTTGGTAGTTGCGAGACGGAGGCTGTCAAAAAAAGTATCGTCGACCAAATCATGGAATCCCAACAGATTCGTAATGCCAGAGAATTCTTTAAGAAGACCAGCGAAAATATGGACAAATTGATCAACCAAAAGGGAGATTTTCAAATAAGTGAGTCGCCATTAAAAAAAAAGAGATGATCAAATCCCACGTTTATTAATGGCAACAATGCAAACACCATATAACTGAATCAGCATCCTAATAAAGTAAGAATAAAACACATTTTAATCATGTCATTAGAATTGTGTTAAGCATTAATAGCAAAAAAAAATTGTTGAATAATTGGCAAAAAAAAATTGAGATTTATATTTGTATATGACATAGCTTAAAAGAAAACAAGTCTGATCAACATTTTGTTTTGAAAAAAAAAATCAACAGTAATATAATATTATAGGAGAAATGAGTTTTTGTATGTTGATAATACTTACATAATGTCTGAAATACAGTAATGTTGTTTTTGATTACAAAGTACAGTTTAGTAAGAAAATGATATGTACAAATATTACGTACAATTAAGTCGGGGAAGTTAAATTATATTAGCTATAAAATCTAGTTTTTCTTTCAAGGATTGTGATGATCACCTGTGCATCAGTAACGATCTGAAATCCTTTCACCTACAACATATTAAACTACCACCTCTGTGTCAACATATCCTGATGAACAAGCTTTAAAAATACTTCCATTCTGCAATTTCTGTGAAGTGCTGAATTCCTCGTAATGTTGCTTAATTCCTTAAGTAATCTGTGGTAGTAGATCCTTCTCTCAATGCTGGTGCACCTGTGTACAAGTAACAGCAAGGTTTATATAGTGCATCATGTGTGTTTTATATATTTTAATTTAAAGTATGGGTTCATAATATGTATCAATATGAAGCAATATAATAATACAATTTGTAGGGATATAAAATGATAAACACCTGTGCTGTCAGCAGAATTACGCCTTCATAAACGACCAGGTCGGCACTGATTTTAGGCAAAGAGTCCTCAGGAAGGACAGGTATCCCTTCCTCAATGATTACCTCCATCTAATTCCTTGGAGGTGGGAAAAAAAAATAGTGAAACGTATTCATCCCAGCATCCATCTATCTATCTATCTATCTATCTATCTATCTATCTATCTATCTATCTATCTATCTATCTATCTATCAGATTGGCTTATATCAAAGTCCCTAGGTGGCTGGGCTGTGTGTTGAGCCCCTGACCTTCACACCTTGTCACCGTGTCAGCCCTGGATGGACAGCTGCTGTCAAACCAATAGGTGTGTAATTGGCCTGTGATTGGGGTGCTGTCACAGTGTTTACCCCAGCCAGGTCTCCAGGGGAGCCAGGCAGCCCCCTGACCCAGCCCCCTCCGCAGCTACCACACCTGGACACGGGACACTGCAGACAGCAGGGAAACTCCCTCCCTTCACTGCAACTCACTTTTAAAGAAATGAAATGAAGCATTTCAGCTTGTGCCTTTATAAGCGTTGTCAATAAAACGCTCACATTTAGCATCAGTATCCACACAGCTATGCAAGTTCAACTAATCACAAAATCTACTACCCACATAGAAACTTTACGAAGCACAGTTTGCACTGTTGAAATGAAATCGATACAGCAGTGGCATCACTGCCGTGCACCTTAGCAGCTCCTGGTAGCCACTTGTGCCCATTATTGTTTTAATATTTGTTTTATTTGTATATTCATGTACTAAAATCCAGCGCTTTTGAATTACATTTTAAACAATACAGTATATACTAAACAGTATCTATACCTACCTTAACTCCAGTCTCTCATTTTTAATTCTATTTTCCACATTCAGGGTACAAAAAAGACGCATTCCAAAATGAGACACATTACCAGAAACATTAGCTGTCATATTTCATGACTAAGAGCAAGGATGCATTTCCAAATGCAATAACAGTGCATTAGCAGTACTTAGACAAATCCATTTGGATTTTCAGTTAGATATCACAGGAGGATTATTCACAATATAACTCTGTCTGCAGAACACATTTTCATAATATTGCATGTATGCAAATCCATTTGCCAGCCACCCTTAGAGAGCAAATAGCTTCAAACCACATTTTAAAAGCCGTTCTCGCTGTTTATCTTTTCTCTGACAATACATTTCCATTAATTTTCATCTAAAGAAAAGATCACTGTGTCCACCCAAACGGAATCACCCAAACTAATCAGAGGTTGCTACATTTTAAAACTCTCTAGAAAATCTGCATTCCATGTAATGTTGCTATTGACAACTCAACAATGCTGTATCAGGCAGCAGAACTCGTGAGCAGAACGTGTGTCATGATCTGAACCAACACACACTATCTGGTGTTCCATTAAAGAACTGCTGTATAGTTCCGAAGCCATTCTGTTGGCGTTCCTGGTTCTGCAAGGCTTCCTTCAGTGCAATCCGCTGGTATTGTCCAGCTGTCATGGAAGGGACAGGCTTGCTGCCCTGGAAGGTGTGCAGTACTGAGTGAGCCTTGTTGTGGAGACAGGCAGCTGCAGCCTGCAGCCCCAGCTGGGTAGGAGGATGTAAATAGCGCTTTGTCATGGTGCTGTGAAATTCTAAGGGGATCTCTCACTTCCTCTCGCCACTTCCCCTTCCCTTGTCAGAACCCGACAAAACTGAGAGCTGCCTTGTCCTGGGAGAAAGAGAAAGAAACGCGTCTGAGAAATCTTGCCCTGACCAAATGATCTTCAAGGGTGATGCAGTAGTGGCACTGCAATGGCAGTGTCTCTGTACTGAGGGGGTTGGCAGGATGCTGGGATGGTATGAGGCTGATAATAGTAAAGCTGGCTGGTTTTGTGTTGCTATACCAATGGGATGAACTCACACACACTGGAGACCGATTGCAGAACCATATGGAACTCTCATCCCACATCCACTGTGTTGCCATTGCTGGTAATGCTGCGGTCTGCTGATGGCTGTGCTGGGGTTCAGGGTAACGCACTGGTGTTGTAGTGGTATGCCAATGGTATTTTTCAAACTCTGTGCCGCTGTAGCCTCATATCCCAGATTGCAGGGGTACAAGCATCCATCAAAGGGAACCCATTAATGTAGCAGAGAGCCTGTTGTAAAAATATATTCATTCAAATATGTTATAAGCGCTAGAGAGTGCAAACAGATGAAGTAATGGATTTTTATTTGTACCGCATAATAAACATCGACAACCCAAACACACTCCGGGGAACGCCCACAAATTCCGAGGAAAACGTAGAAGTGTGTATTTCCGCCAATGATATAGCGTATAGTGGAGGGGGAGGCGGTCTATTAGTAGATGAGCGTAAGTGTTAACCAACTAGATGCTTATAAAACCTAGTGATTAGTTTAAGGGCGGGGTGAAGCTATTAGGGCGGAGCCTCTTCCAAACATTCCACAAAATAAAATGCAGGAGAATTCATTGACTGATTACAATATTAGCCAATGGATGACGCTAATCAGGAGGATGGTAGGCAAATGCGTTATGTGATGTTTCCAATCGCGTTTCTCTGTTGCATTTGTGGGCGGTTCTGCTGGCAGCATTGGAATCCTCCGCTATGTTGAAGGAGTTTAGACAGCGCTGCTTCAAGCAAGGATAACCGAAAGTCCTGAAGAGGTTGTGGGCTTGAATTGTGCTATTAGACGCTTGTTTCAAATAAAGTGGCTTTTTTCATACTTCACAGAGGAGGGTGAATATTTTTTTAATGCTGCATTACTAACTTCTCTGCTACTACCAGCCCGGTGTGGATAATTTGAAAATGGATCGAGTGAAGAACTCAATGCAGCAGGTCCAGAACCCAATCCCCAAAGTGCTAAACCGCCGGGCGGGAGCCAACAGCTTAGAGGCGGAGAAGGAGAACTTTGAGCGCAGCCAGGTAAGGACCGGTCACCGGCGGGATAGCGGTCTGCCCGGACTGGGAGAACGGGAAAGGAGGAGTACAGTGCGTGGGGGAAGGGGAGGGCACGCAAGAGCGAAGGGTCCTGGGCGGGTAACAGTATTATAATTGCCGTGCACATTGAAAACATTCCACGTTTTCCAGCATGTATTGCGTAATTGCAAAACAAACATTGCACAATGTTTCTTTGTGAAGCACAGATAACTTGTGTGTTTGAAGTACAGAGCTGAGCATTTGCATAAATAACGAGTGTCAGGGTTTAACGAGGAGAATTGTCCAATAAATCATTTTATTAGCACACTAAAGAAATCACTCTGCCCACCGCCTGCTTAGTTTAGATATAGTTGTCTAACATTTGTTTTTGTTTGTTAATTACGTTTATAGTAAATACTACTTTTAGTCTTTATTAAAGGTAGTTTAGCAGCTGGAGAAACTAAACATTTGTGTTTTATTTTGTAGTAATCTTTTGTACCCCAGGTAGCGGAGGCTGACGCTCTGGGACTCTCTTATTGATGTCTATTTCAGGGGGATGATCCTAATTTAGGCACTGGACTTGATGCGCTGGTCACGCTGTGTTGCCCCTTCATCATAAACAACAGCCCCGCTTCAGGGACTTGCGATATGAAAATACATGTAGTTTGAGTAAAAGGAAAACGGCGGATGTAATTACAGAACGTGTGATTAATACAGCACCGTCTTTTGACATTTCTAAATTAAATCCGTCCTGCAGTTACGACAGTGGAGTTAAGCGGCATTGCTATAGTCCTGCATGGCTCCTCCTTTTGAAGTCTGTTTTAACAAAGTCACAGCCATGCTTTTCATTTGAAATGAAACCATCTCCAAACATGAAGCAACTTTTAAGGATGGCGGTTTCAGCGAGTCATTTGAAAACCGACTCAATTTGTAATAAATTACGACCTGGCTGTCTGTCGGCTTATGAACATGAACACAGAACCCTGCTTGGATTTATTTTTTTTTGTTCTCGCTATTCTTGTTTTAATTTATTTAAAGTATTTTTTTTTTCTTTAACGCTATTCTTAGTTCACTTCTCCTCCTAAGCGCCCCCCTCCCGCAGCAGTGAATAGAAACCCACAGAGCTGCTTCAGGTTGCTCTGCTGGTACTGCTGGAGTCCCAAGCCTCTGCACAGCGTAGATACTAAACTGCATGTCGCTCACTTACCCCTGTCAGTACAGCAGGAGCCAAAGCGCCCCCATTTCAGTTGCCTGCATTCCTGGGTGAATGTTGACTATCGTTATTCTTTTCTTTGGCCGCCTTCAACATGAACTAGACATTGTTGGCTTACCAGTTTGTTTACGTTGTCGTAGGGCTTCCTGTTAAATGTAGTTTCAGTTTGTTTTGTGCAGTACACCTTTTAAGTGGTGTTCTGCTAATTGGATAGGAACTCTGTGCAGAGCGATGGATCAATAACATTAACAGCAAGACTGAATGGGATTAATGGCAGATGGGATAAGTTCTGTGAGTGGTGAGAGTCTGCATTGAAGAAAAGACTGGCATTAAAAAAAATATGCAATTGGAGCAAGAGAATAATTCTGAGAAGCTAGGTCATTGAAAATGCTATTTCCATGAGAACATGCAGTCCTTCCTATTTAAGGGTAAATACAGCACCCCTATTTCAAGTAGGGCTTTCTCTAATGTCCCAGTCTGACGTTTAATGGAAAGTAAACAGTGTTCTGGTGCTTTGTACTTGTCCCTTGTCCTTTCAAAGGCACCAGTCATTATAAACTTCAAAGGGTTTCATTTGTGTATGCTGTCAGATATTGCATGTTGCACTTACATGAGATTCTAAAACTAAATTACTGGACACATTGGATGAGTGATACAGTTACAATGCATACCCTGTTTTGTGTGTGCAAGTCTCTAATTTTCGATGTCAAAGTATTTGGTTGTTTTGCATTTCACAGGAAATGTAAACTGGTCGTTTTCAAGCTGTGTCAGTTACAGAGGGTGTACTGTGCTTGAAATAAAAGCAGGAAGCTTGCTTGCCTTGCTAATCTCCTGTCCCTGTGCAGGCACTGTACGAATAACTGGTCAGACAACAAGATCAGATTATTTTCAGAATCCATCGATATGAGAAGCCAGAATTGCGGTGAATGTACTTGGCGTTGATTAGATGGCATCTTTACAGAGAGTGCCACTGAACAGTTTGTGGAACTTCAGACAGTATTACAGTGAATCACACGTTTTATTATATTAGACAATAACTTCAAAAGTGTCTTTGTTGTTTTACCTTGGCTCCCCTCCCCTCCCTCCAGCCACAACACAGCCTGTTTGATAATGAGCTTGTCTTCATGGTTGAAAAGTTATCAAAATATGAAACTTTTCTATCTCTTGACTTCCCTATCCAAGCCCACATGACACACAGAGACACTAGGACTGTTGGAAGACAGTTAACCAGATCCCAGGCCTGCCCTGTTCAGGTATAAATAGAAATGAGCATTAACCCTGCAATGTGGAGAGGACTGCTGCTTTATTACAATGGGCTGCTTTGTACAAAATCGCATCAGTGAGGAGCAGCAACCTGCTGGGAGAGCAGCTCTTTCACAGCCCCCTGTCCTGTCACAGGGTGTAGGGCCACATTGGACCGCTGGGACAGCACTGAACTGGTGTGGCGTGTCGGGGAGGGCGGGGGGTGGGGGGGGTGTAGACATTCAGGAGCGGAGTTGGGTCTTCTGAATGCCCCAACGAACGAGGTTTCACCTTTAAGAGAGAGGCTTCACCTTTAAGAGAGAGACTTCACCTTTAAGAGAGAGGCTTCACCTTTAAGAGAGAGGCTTCATTTTTAAGAGAGGCTTCACCTTTAAGAGAGAGGCTTCATCTTTAAGAGAGAGGCTTCACCTTTAAGAGAGAGGCTTCACCTTTAAGAGAGGCTTCACCTTTAAGAGAGAGGCTTCACCTTTAAGAGAGGCTTCACCTTTAAGGGAGAGGCTTCACCTTTAAGAGAGAGGCTTCACCTTTAAGAGAGAGGCTTCATCTTTAAGAGAGGCTTCACCTTTAAGAGAGAGGCTTCATCTTTAAGAGAGAGGCTTCACCTTTAAGAGAGAGGCTTCATCTTTAAGAGAGGCTTCACCTTTAAGAGAGAGGCTTCATCTTTAAGAGAGAGGCTTCACCTTTAAGAGAGAGGCTTCATCTTTAAGAGAGGCTTCACCTTTAAGAGAGAGGCTTCATCTTTAAGGGAGAGGCTTCATCTTTAAGAGAGAGGCTTCACCTTTAAGAGAGGCTTCACCTTTAAGGGAGAGGCTTCATCTTTAAGAGAGAGGCTTCACCTTTAAGAGAGAGGCTTCATCTTTAAGAGAGGCTTCACCTTTAAGGGAGAGGCTTCATCTTTAAGAGAGAGGCTTCACCTTTAAGAGAGAGGCTTCATCTTTAAGAGAGGCTTCACCTTTAAGAGAGAGGCTTCATCTTTAAGGGAGAGGCTTCATCTTTAAGAGAGAGGCTTCACCTTTAAGAGAGAGGCTTCATCTTTAAGAGAGGCTTCATCTTTAAGAGAGAGGCTTCACCTTTAAGGGAGAGGCTTCATCTTTAAGAGAGAGGCTTCATCTTTAAGAGAGAGGCTTCACCTTTGACCGTTGGCTCTATTCTCGCTATGACTCCAAATAAAGCATGTGTCGTCCATACGGGATGATTCATTTTACAGCGTTTAAGTTTTTTTTTGTTTTTTTTTTAATGAAATATCTACTGATAAGAAGCTATTTTCATAACTGAGTTAATGAATTCTGCTTTGATCTGATATTTTCCACTCTATCCTGCTTTGCTCAGTTAAAGTTGACCTTGGCTGTATCCCATGCTGCCCATTTTTGCAACACTATAGACTGACACTGTGTGATTCTCCAGTGAGAAGCTGGTTTTCTCCTGGACAGCATGGGATACAGCGAAGGGTAAAGTAGCACTGAGGTGTTCTGTAATGCTTATTTATCTTCTGATTAGACCCAGGTAATTCGATGGCCTGGGAGATTTGCCCCCTTTGCTCCCAGGCTCTTGTCTGCCTAGCTGGCTGGGTGTGGTGTGTTGATCTAACTGTGGGTACTGCTGGTGTGCCAGGCTATTGAAAGCTAATGTAACACCCTGCTCTCATCATCGCCCATTTAGTTCTGTGATTCAGACGTTTTTTTTTTAATTCTTTCCTGACCTTCAGAAGCAGAGCTTCCAGTAAGGAAGGGAGGGAGCTCGCCTAGGCTCTGTGTAGTGTGTTACTCATCGCCCAGGCTCATTCCAGACTGCCAGGGCAGACGGTAAACAATCACAGGCAGATCCACAGCTGAGAGATTTGCCCCCTTTGCTCCCAGGCTCTTGTCTGCCTAGCACAGAGACATTTTGTGGCTTGAAACTTTGTTTCAGGAGACTAGGTTTCAGGCCACTGCATGGCACACCAGGGGAGACTTGGGGTTTGATACAGCAAAGCTGCCTCAAAGCTCTCCTGGAACCAGGTTTTAAGCCACTGTTCCTTTGTGTTTCCATAGCTTTCTAGAAACATTTGAAAACCTCTTTAAAAACTACAAAAGAAAAGAAAGGTTGGTTTGCTGTAAGCTGGTTTCTGAAGTTGGGTAGGCAGGAGATCCTGTTTGTAGGCCTGTGTGTTCATCTGCTCAACAGAGCACAAGTTAAACAGTGATAATAAAGACGCAGTTTCAGGTAGAAGGATTGAAAACTGCACTTGGATAAACTGCAGGGCAAGTGCCATTCCTTTGTGACGAGGTCACCGTTCACAAGCTTGCATGGTACCTCCCATCCCAGGCCTGTTCGTTTAGACTGTCAGAGTCACAGCGTGAGCTCAGCACAGTACCAGCTATCTCCCTCTCCCCCTGTCCGGCCTTCATGAGCTCATGTAAACAAACCACAAGGACAGCGGTTACCTCACTCTCCATCGGGGGAGGAAGGAATTCACTGAACTGTTAAAAATAATAGGCTTGTGAATTAAATACGAGTTTATATATTAAACAGCGTGTACAGTCCACTGCCTGCAGCACACATACAGATGGTGCTTTTCATTATGTGCTTGCTAAGTGCTTGCATGATGTGCCTGTTTTGACTGAACAGAGTTCAAAATCAAAGGACACACTGCTGTGTGTAAGCCAAGGCATGGCATTATAATTTTATAAGCTTTAAAAAAACATCTTGTCCAGTTTCCTTTTGTACTCTGCTTTAGAGGCTGGCTTGGGGACTGTTGGGTAGGATTCTTCGACCAGTCTTTTGCTTATTACACTGGCAAACTCAATGGAACAGGTCCAGGGTATTCTGTTTTGTTCCTGAATTACATTATACTCTCCCTACTCCAGACCCCGGTAGTCTGAATTGATTGATAAAGCCCAGATCTCCAGTATGTTTCACATACATGTCTTTGGTAATGTTGAAACGGTCAGGCTCTAAACTGCTATGTTAATAGAGGCAATGGAATTGACTGAGAGACTGAGGTTTCCTGCCCCTGCCTCAAGCGATCTCTTACTGACGCTGTTTTTTTTTTTCGTGTCATGCTCAGCCAATAAGTTTGTGGTAAGCCCTGAGGTAGCATGGACCAAACCATGTCATTATCTATGAGGTCCTGTCTTCTTACACTCTTCAGTGTCTCAGGGCTGCCTCTTGCAAGTGCTTGCTGTGATTTGAACATTTTATATATATATATATATATATATATATATATATAAAATATATAATATATATCTATCTCATTTTATATATATATAGATATATATATATATATATATATATAGATATATATATATATAGATATATATATATATATATATATATATATATATATAGATATATATATATATATATATATATATATATATATATATATATATATATATATATATATATATATATATATATATGTATCAATTTTTTATATTTCTTTTTTAACTTGTACAGTGTTCCCTTATTATTTCTCATTTAGATATTGCTCAAATTCATTGTCATGTTCTGTACTTGACTGCACAAGGGCCCTAATACTGCTTTCATTATTTCATGATTTTTGATCGTGAAATAGACAGGAGCCTTATGCTATTAAAACGCTTTCTCTAACAGTGGGATTGCTTGTGTGATTGTGGCTGAAATGGATCGCAGACGACCCACCGTTCAGGAAACCGAATTGAAAGGGGCTCCGATCAGAGGAACATGAAGTGGGACACGGCCCTCCTCCTCCTCCCCCTCCTCTCCCTCCCTCCCTAAATCCGAGAGCGGCCGGAAAGGATGTCTGGGGCTGTGCTTCCCATGCAGCCCACACAGAAAAAAGGGTCAAATTAACGAGGACTGCAACTTCAAAGGGATAAATACAGCTTTGCAGGAAATAATTGCTGTCCTGCACGCTGCAGAGCTGAAGTGTTCCTGCTTAATTATTTAAACTTGTAATTATTTCCTGCTGCTCATTTCCAGCAACGAATCCCAGCCGTTTGGCGAGGCCGCGCTTCCCAGCAAACTGCAAGAACCGTTCTGGCCACAAACACGTCTCGCTCTATACTGAGTCTGGAAGCCTGGAGCTCTTGGAACCTCATTTATCTTAGAAATGTTCGGAAGCCTTGCAATGTTTTCAGAACTCGCGTTCCCTGACCTTATAAAAAGAACTTGGCAGGGTAATTGCAGTGTGGGAGTGTAATGGTATGCTCTTCATGAGCATGGGGAAGCCACACTTCCTGTCCTGCTGTAGAGGGAGCGGCAGGGAGGAGGAAGGCCTGCGTTTAACCATGTCTCTGGCATTACTGTGTGATTTTTATACAGGTAGCCTGACTTACTAACACACTGCTCAGATTTAGAAAGCTTATCAGCTACTGTACTTTGTTTTATTGTAGCTTCCTGAGACAGTTTATTGTGGTGTGTAAGTTCCTTAACTGATATCTTTGATGTATCTCAGTCCTCGGAGCATTATAAAATCCTGTGCTATGTGAGCTGTGATGTCTTGCTTTCTGGTCTGTGTCACACTCGTACATGCCTCGCAGCCCAGTCCTTCTTCTCTAACCACTAGGGCCTCGCTGCCTCCCTCCCAGTCCCTCAGCTCTAACCACTAGGGCTAGACTGCCTCCCTCCCAGTCTCTCTGCTCTAACAACTAGGGCATCGCTGCCTCCTTCCCAGTCCCTCAGCCCTTGGGTTACGGCAGTGTGTGTTTTTTTAGGAGGGATTACTGTGGGTCATAGTGAAGTCGTGTGATGACGCTTTGCTTCAGGCGACCCACCATGAGCGCTGCGTTCCTGTCCCTCTCCCTTCTAAACCAGCTGGTCGCACACTTTTTTTTTTTTTTTTTCTGCTTGCAGCTTGTGAAATCAAGCGGTTGCGTGCGTCTGTAGCCCAGCCTGATGGGAGCAGTGCAGGTCCAGACAGGCTCCCTGTAATCCTCTCCACCCACACCGCTCGCATCCTCCACGGGTTTGTTTGTGGTTGCATTAAAACACTGAGGCCTGACTGACACGAGGCAGTGAGGGGCGAGGGCAAGTGCAGAAGCAAGCTTCTGAATGAACAGTGAAAAGAAGAGTCCAGCAGTGTGTTACAGGATATCTTGTACTGGCGACCCCTGTACCTCCACCACATTGCCTTATGAATGGACAAACACACTTCCGTACTGTACTGGTTTGATTGATTCCAGCAGTGCTACAGGCTACGCAATGTTAACAGTAAGTGGCTTTTTTACAAGGCGGGCTGTGGAAAAGGTAGTGGGCGTTGCTGGTTAACATCAGGGAAATGGGATTTAAATCCCTGGCTACAACGCCTTTTTTAATATCTTTTTTTATTTTTTATCCTGCAGCCATAATTTGAGCTCTTATCAGACACATTTACACCAACTTGTGCATTGGGATGCACTGCTGCGGTGTGGCCACCAGAGGTCACACTTGCTCTGTAGTGTGCGCCACCCGGACCTTTAGTCTGTTTTGGAAATTCAGAGTATTCAAGGCTAAAGGTGAACTATCCCCATGCACTACCGGACCCTATTTAATAAAGACACTAGTCGTGGTCTACCTGGTCTGAGTTAACATTAGGTAGTTGAAGATTATTGCTGTTGGGTCTGTGAAACCAGCATTTTCTTTTTTTTTTTGATGACTTTAATAAATACAAGTTTAATATTCTGGAAAACCAACATTGGTCTAAAACAGTTGTCTGAATTGGAAACCAGCGAGAAGTATTCCCATGTGTGCAGTGTGGCTGCAGTATAGCCGTGACACATCCCATAATGCTGTTCAGAGCACATCCCATAATGCTGTTCAGAGCACATCCCATAATGCTGTTCAGAGCACATCCTATAATGCTGTTCAGAGCTGCTTTGAGTCTGTGTAAGGATGGTGCTCTAACAGGATGGTAAGCCCAGAATTAGGGCTCTATTTTTTCATGGTTATCCCAGATTTCACGATTTCCGTTCCTTGCGAGACTGGTCATTTCTGAAAGAATAGTGTAAACATAATTGTTTTTATCACGTAAAAATACAGAAAATGATTAATTTTGAATACGTAGTTGTAGGCTGTGAAATAAGCTGTTTTTTTACCGTGGAAAACAATACAGCCCTACTGCTAATTAATGACACGCTTCAGCCAGCGCAAGCTGAAGCTGCTGCTGTGTCACAGTGAGAACGTCTCAGTGGCACTCTCCCAGCTAGCCATAGATTCTGGTCAGCATTGAATTGAAGTGAATGCTTGGAAATGTCCATTTGTAAGCCTTGAACCTGTTTACTACAGTGACACACAAACGTTTGTTTAAGATTAGTCACGTGTTTGTGAGGGTGTAAGACATGAGCCCTCTGCACCCCCTGGGAATGGCACAGTGCTGCATGGGAACGGCACAGAGGAGCAGTGTTGTGTGCTTCCCTCGAGACCGCCCTGGACTGGAGGGAGCCCCCTTTCTCTTCGGGGATGAGGGAGCAGTTCAGTCTCCATGTCTCAAGCCTGCCCTGGACTGGAGGGAGCCCCCTTTCTCTTAGGGGATGAGGGAGCAGTTCAGTCTCCATGTCTCAAGCCTGCCCTGGACTGGAGGGAGCCTCCTGTCTCTTCTCCTCAAACCTGCCCTGGACAGTTCAGTCTCCATGCCCTTCCAACCCACACACTGTTAAAATGCAATTAAGAAGGAAAATACAAGCTGGTCTTCAGTCTGTGTATTTAACATTATTTATCCAGATTTAAACTCCAAACCCAGCCCCTTAGCCCCTGGTGTTTGAAGCTCTCTGAATGATTTTCTTCTCTCCTGGACTTGTAAGTGAGATGACAGAAGGTTAAGTGTAATGTGCAGCTCCACCCCAGAGCCCTGGTTATCAAAGCCAGGCTGCCTGCACCTGTGGCTCCCCCCAGCCAGCCTGGGGAATGAAGCCAGACTCTCCAGCTCTGTCAATAGTGAGTGCTGTGGGATACTGGCTTGTTAATTACAGTCTGGTGAGAGATGCAGACTGCTCTTTCCTCTGAGTGTGCATACAGAGACACTGAGTGGCGAGGATATAGTAGGGAACACTATAGAGAGTGTGGAAGGGGTTACGAAGCCAAGCTTATGATGGCACAAATATTTGAGACAGCTATTTCTGTCGAGCTGTGGTTCCTTCTTGCCAGGAAGAGGTTAAATAATCCATCACAGGAAACTTCAGGTCTTTACGGCAAGACTTTTTAATCACTCAAGATAGCTCTGATGGCTTTAGGTCTAACTTTGTAATTTATGTCAAGGTAAAAAAAAAATACTAATGAAAGGGTTTGTACAGCATGAAGACTCCACTGTGATGAGGGAAGGAGTGAAAACAGTCCTGTAGTTCTGGAACGGTAGTGAAAAGGACAGCAGTGAAAGGGTGCAGACTGCAGGGAAACCCGCTCCCTTTGTGTGTGTCGCTCAGCTTCATTTCCTCAGACCCAGCGTGTGTCTGTTCGGGGGGGGGTGTAAGTGTGAGCTCTCGGGCTTCAGTGCTCGTTCAAGCACACCACCAACCATCTGAATTCCTCCCCTGTTGTCCCAGAGTCTCCAAACTAAAATCGCCTTTTGTTATTCAAATTGCCAAGGTTTTAAAGCTGATGTGGGGGGTTGTTTTCTGCTGAAAGGCATTGATTAGAGGCTGGATCTTGCCTTGCGATTCCTCCCCCCTTCAAAAAATACAACCGGACGGCCCGAGAGAGAGAGAGCGAGCGAGAGAGAGAGCGAGAGCGAGAGAGAGAGAGAGAGAGAGAGAGAGAGAGAGAGAGCGAGCCAGCCATCAGACTTGGATTAAATTGTCTGCAGCTTCTAATTCACAGACAGCTTGTAAACACACACACTTGCACAACTGGAAAGCAGTGTTCTCCATCCCTTCTGCTCTCTTTCCTGGGCTGGGTAACGACTTCCAGACGCTGCTTTCTTCTTTATTTTTCCTCTCTTTTTTTTTTTTTTGTTTGCATCTTTGGATGCTGCCAACGTATCTCCCTCAGCCGTCACTAACAGGATTTATTATTTTCTATTCACAAAGAGAGAGGGCGAGCAGGAAGAGAGCGAGAGAGCGAGAGAGAGAGAGAGGAGGAGGCAGCAAGCTAACGGGGATCCGATGGCTCTTTAGGACTCATGTTGAGCTAAGGAGCCCCAGGGCGGTCTGTTTGTAGCAGGCTAACAAGGATATATGCTCATTTCAGCTGTTTAATTGGGCAGAGGACTTTTGTACCTGAAACCATGGACCTTGGAAAAATGGTAAGTGATTGTGTGTGCGTCTCTAGAGCAACAGTTCATGGTAAACTGTTGTTTTGAGCATCAGTTTTGTCCTGCACTCCTGGTGCTTCACTAGAAGGAGAAGCGAACGCTTGGTATCGTAGTCTTGTGCATCTCTGGTAATTGCTCTGTACTGAGTGTTTATTTCCATTCATTTTGAAATGTATTTGAATCCAGTGCTGGCTTGTTGTTTCTCTGTGGCTAGTTGTGGGACATGCCTTGCTGCTTTTTCACCTCTCCGTCACCAGCGTAGTAACACTGTAGGAGCCTCATTTTTATTATTAGAAGTGTTTTATTGAATGGACAGCCTTTTCTTCTCAGGCCTGTCTGCAGTACAGGGTGTCAGGTTTGCTCTGCTGAGTCCTTTGCCCATGTGTCTCGCTGCTGGGGCTGCTAGGGGCTTGCAGCCGCCTCCCATCTCCATTACTGCGATCTCCGCTCTGCTCTTTAACACCTGCTAGCCAGACTGAACTCTGGACGCTCGAGGCAGGAACTCAAACACTCTGAACCCTGAGCTGATATGTAGTTGATTTCAAACTGTTGGAAGGTTCCCTATCCATTTATTTATTGATTGATTGATTTATTTATTTGATAATCTGTGGAATGATATTTTATCCAAAACCGTGTCTCGCGACTCAATCAGAAACAAACGCAAACAGTTGTGTTGATACAAAACAACGTGGGAGGGAGTTTGGTTAGAGGGTAGAGCACAGTGCATTGCAGCAAAAGGACCTGTCTCTTACAGGAATCGTGGACCGCTGTGGACAAACCAAGCTCTTTACTTAAGCAACGTGTGATGTGTGACATTCTAAAGACTTTTAGGGGGAAAACAGTTGGTGTCACCTGAGATTTGAGCTTCATCGGTTGCTTGTGTAATATGTTCTGATACCTGGGGGTACCACAGAGTTTTTTTTGTTTTGTTTATTTAAAAATATACTTTTTAAAAATACCCACTCTGTTTCACATGACACGGTTTGAACTTTAAGAGGATGTGGGCAGATAATCTAAATTAAGCACAAAGAGAATGTGAAACTGAACTCGACACAGAGAATAGTGTCTGTGGTGTACAGTGCACGGTGAACCAGGCCTGGGACGGGAGAGGTGCTCCGGGGTCTGTGGTGTACAGCGCACGGTGAACCAGGTCTGGGACAGGAGAGGTGCTCCGGGGTCTGTGGTGTACAGCGCACGGTGAACCAGGTCTGGGACGGTAGAGGTGCTCCGGGGTCTGTGGTGTACAGGACACAGTGAACCAGGCCTGGGACGGGAGAGGTGCTCCGGGGTCTGTGGTAGTAACTCTGACTCCACTACAAGGAAACCTGCTCATAAAACAAGTCCAGGATCTCAATGAAAAGCCTGTAGTCTTTTATGGAGGCAAACGGTAGGCCTACCACTGTATAAATTATATATATATATATATATATATATATATATATATATATACAGTGCCTTGCGAAAGTATTCGGCCCCCTTGAACTTTGCGACCTTTTGCCACATTTCAGGCTTCAAACATAAAGATATGAAACTGTAATTTTTTGTGAAGAATCAACAAGAAGTGGGACACAATCATGAAGTGGAACGAAATTTATTGGATATTTCAAACTTTTTTAACAAATAAAAAACTGAAAAATTGGGCGTGCAAAATTATTCAGCCCCTTTACTTTCAGTGCAGCAAACTCTCTCCAGAAGTTCAGTGAGGATCTCTGAATGATCCAATGTTGACCTAAATGACTAATGATGATAAATAGAATCCACCTGTGTGTAATCAAGTCTCCGTATAAATGCACCTGCACTGTGATAGTCTCAGAGGTCCGTTTAAAGCGCAGAGAGCATCATGAAGAACAAGGAACACACCAGGCAGGTCCGAGATACTGTTGTGGAGAAGTTTAAAGCCGGATTTGGATACAAAAAGATTTCCCAAGCTTTAAACATCCCAAGGAGCACTGTGCAAGCGATAATATTGAAATGGAAGGAGTATCAGACCACTGCAAATCTACCAAGACCTGGCCGTCCCTCTAAACTTTCAGCTCATACAAGGAGAAGACTGATCAGAGATGCAGCCAAGAGGCCCATGATCACTCTGGATGAACTGCAGAGATCTACAGCTGAGGTGGGAGACTCTGTCCATAGGAGAACAATCAGTCGTATACTGCACAAATCTGGCCTTTATGGAAGAGTGGCAAGAAGAAAGCCATTTCTTAAAGATATCCATAAAAAGTGTCGTTTACAGTTTGCCACAAGCCACCTGGGAGACACACCAAACATGTGGAAGAAGGTGCTCTGGTCAGATGAAACCAAAATCGAACTTTTTGGCAACAATGCAAAACGTTATGTTTGGCGTAAAAGCAACACAGCTCATCACCCTGAACACACCATCCCCACTGTCAAACATGGTGGTGGCAGCATCATGGTTTGGGCCTGCTTTTCTTCAGCAGGGACAGGGAAGATGGTTAAAATTGATGGGAAGATGGATGGAGCCAAATACAGGACCATTCTGGAAGAAAACCTGATGGAGTCTGCAAAAAACCTGAGACTGGGACGGAGATTTGTCTTCCAACAAGACAATGATCCAAAACATAAAGCAAAATCTACAAAGGAATGGTTCACAAATAAACATATCCAGGTGTTAGAATGGCCAAGTCAAAGTCCAGACCTGAATCCAATCGAGAATCTGTGGAAAGAACTGAAAACTGCTGTTCACAAATGCTCTCCATCCAACCTCACTGAGCTCGAGCTGTTTTGCAAGTAGGAATGGGCAAAAATTTCAGTCTCTCGATGTGCAAAACTGATAGAGACATACCCCAAGCGACTTACAGCTGTAATCGCAGCAAAAGGTGGCGCTACAAAGTATTAACTTAAGGGGGCTGAATAATTTTGCACGCCCAATTTTTCAGTTTTTTATTTGTTAAAAAAGTTTGAAATATCCAATAAATTTTGTTCCACTTCATGATTGTGTCCCACTTGTTGTTGATTCTTCACAAAAAATTACAGTTTCATATCTTTATGTTTGAAGCCTGAAATGTGGCAAAAGGTCGCAAAGTTCAAGGGGGCCGAATACTTTCGCAAGGCACTGTATATATATATATATATATATATATATATATATATATATATATATGTAACCTACCTCTTATAATAGGCTTGATTTCAGGTATTGCAGTGTTATCTGTTTGTATCTTTTGAGTTTGTTTGTTTGTTTGTTTATTGAGTTTATATTGTATTATTGCTGAGGATCATGTTTGAGATCGTCCTTCTAAAGGCAGAAGAGATAAGCCTCTGTTCTGTAGATAACTTGCCTTGAACAGTTTTAATTGGGGGGGGGGGGGGGGGAGATAAATAAGTCAGTTTGACTCGGTAACTTTTATTTGTCTCAAATACAGCTGTGGAAAAATAAAGCCTGTGTGAACTTCCTTCTGGTCTACAGCAGTGTGCACATTGATTAGAGCACCTCATTGCTTCTGTGTTTAGTTATTGTGCATATGAAATCAAACCACTGGAACTGAAAATATTGGAAATAGGCAAATTATTGATTGTCTAATTTAATTGATGACTATAATAGGCCACACCTGCAATTCATTCAAAATAGTAAGAGAAAAGGAACACATTGCCACAAATGGTAAAATGCATGAGACGTTTTAGAAGTTGTTTAAGATGCCTAATTAAAACACAGAGTGGTGTAACATTTTCACACACGAGTGCATGTTGTTTCTATAGCACTGATTACTGACCGTGAATTGAAATTCTCACCCCCAGAGGTTTTCATGCAGGCAGGTATATAAAGCACATAAATGACAAACCGTGAGGTGTTCTAATACATTGGCACACGACTGTATATCGGTTAGCAATTCGATTGACGAGAGCGGAAAGATCTCCACTCCCACAACGCAGGATGACTCGAATGCAAGAATAAAAATGAACGTAAAAGAAAATGATGATCTTCAACACATTTAACAGTACATATTATCTCTAAACCACTGTGCATAACTGTTTCATTTTTGTTTAGGAGCGCAAAGTTTACAGCCTGTTGTAACATTATTATTATTATTATTATTATTATTATTATTTTTTTTTTTTTTTTTTTTAGCAGACGCCCTTATCCAGGGCGACTTACATTGGTTACAAGATATCACATTAACTATATCTTAAATAAACTGAAAAAGATAAATGTGTTAATCAGATTATTCTGCCTTTCATTGTAACTGTGGTGGCATTCAGTAGAGGGAACATTGTATAGGGGTATGTGAGCGGAAACCTTCAGACAGAAGGGCTACAGTTTATTAAAGAAGGTTGAAAACCACTGGAGTGGACTGTATGTGTTAATGTAAAGAATTCTTTACATTACCTGTGCTGTGTGTGTGTGGCTCTGCAGTCCTGCACACCTGTGCTGTGTGTGTGGCTCTGCAGTCCTGCACACCTGTACTGTGTGTGTGGCTCTGCAGTCCTGCACACCTGTACTGTGTGTGCGGCTCTGCAGTCCTGCACACCTGTGCTGTGTGTGCGGCTCTGCAGTCCTGCACACCTGTGCTGTGTGTGCGGCTCTGCAGTCCTGCACACCTGTGCTGTGTGTGCGGCTCTGCAGTCCTGCACACCTGTGCTGTGTGTGCGGCTCTGCAGTCCTGCACACCTGTGCTGTGTGTGGCTCTGCAGACAGGTGCATGCATGCCAGGCCAGTGGGTTTCTAGAGATATGGCTGTGCCGAGTCCCACAGGTACTCATGTATTGCAATGCAGTTGTTCCTTTTATTTTTTCCTTTTCAAATATATATTTCAACCCTGGTGGTAAATGGTATGTGAATATGGCTGTCTGTCTTGTATTATGTAATCAACAAAGCTGCCTGCGTGTGTTTTGTCTTCCTCCACCCTCAGCAGCCCGGGTTACACAATCTCCGTTCAGGTCAGGCCCTGGCTGTTTACTTACCAGTGATCTAAATCTAATCAGAGCTTCCGGGTTAAACGGGGGTGGGGATGGGTCATTCACCCCAAAGATTCTCTGTGTCTCTGAGGCTCTACCATCTGCACAGGAAACCCAGGGAGATTTCAAAAGCCTGCTCTCCAGGCTCTCTGTGTGTGTGTGTGTGTTTTGTTTTTTATGGACAAAATAGGCTACAACAAAACATACACTTATGTAAGGTTATTTGAAACACATTTTTTGTTTGTTTGTTTAATACGGTCGTGTACAAATGTATTGGAACACCTCAAGAGTTGTCCATTATATCCTTGTATATACCTACCAGGTACACTGGGGTATATACACCAAGGTTACAGTAATTCAGTGCTACGCCCCAACTAATGAAGCAGATCTAGAGGAGAAAGATGACTTTTATGTCAGGCTTCAAGCAGAGGCGGGCGTGACTCCAGCGCACAACATACTTGTAGTTATGGGAGATCTCAATGCTAAGGTAGGAGCAGACAACAAAGGGAATGAGAGATCAATGGGGAAAAAATGGATGTGGAGTTATGAATGCTGGTTGATCTCTGTGGCATAAATAACCTGGTGATTGGTGGAACCCTTTTCCCCCACAGAAATATTCACAAAATATCCTGGCACTCTCCTAATGGAAGAGACAAGAACCAAATTGATCACTTCATGATAAACGTTAAGTGGAGACGAGCCTTGCAAGATGCAAGAGTGAAATGAGGAGCAGACATTGGTAACGACCGTCACCCAGTGACAGCATAAATTAAACTGAAACTCAAACGCATCGGACCGCCAACTAGAACACAAGGACGTCTAGGCGTTCCCATGTTGAAGGACCCAGAGGTGGGGAAAAAAGCTACAGAACAGGTTTCAGGCCCAAATAAACACAGAGGAAAATGAAGATGAAGAAAGACAGATCTCCAATATTAATGAAGAATGGGGAAAGGTTGCTACAGCATACACCAAAACAGGCAGGTTCATTTTAGGCTACATGAAGAAACACCATAAAGCATGGCTGAGCCCTGAGACCTGAAAAATCATTGACGAGAGAAAAAAGCTGAAAAGAAAAGTCTCAGCATTTGAAAGACAGATACCAAGGACAGTACCGTGAAATAAACCGACAAGTGAAACGATCAACAAGAGCTGATCAAAGGAAGTTTATTGACGAGCTGGCAGAGGATGCAGCCCAAAGCAACAGGGAGCAGTGTTCCGCATTCCTCGTCAGATCTGCGGGAAACGCCAAAACATAAATATGTGCTTGACAAACAGGGCAAGCTCCTCACCAATGAAAAGGAACAAGAGACAAGATGGGTTGAGCACTTTCAAGAAACGCTCAATAGACCAGAACCAATGTTTCCAGCTCCTGTTCAAGACTGGGCATCACACTGATCCCCCGGTAAAGGAGGAGGTAATCAGAGCCATGAAATCCCGGAAGAGCTCCTGGACAGGGTCAGATTAACGCTGAACTACTCAAGATCGACCCTGAAGTAGCAGCCAGCAGCCTCATCCCCCTGTTTAAAGCAATCTGGAAGAACACAGCGGTCCCAAGTGAGTGGTGTAAAGGGACAATAATTAAACTCCCTAAGAAAGGGTCATTGCGGGATTGTAATAACTGCTGAGGAATTACTCTTCTCTCAGTTCCTATTAAGATCTTTTGTAAGATCATAATGCAACAGACATCATCTGCAATCAACAGTTTAGAAGCAAATGCAGATGTAGTGATCATATCTTCACCCTTCGTAATATCATAGAACAGTGTACTGAGTGGCACCGGCAGCTGTATGTAGCTCAAGGAGGCTGTGTGGTCCAGTGGTTAAAGAAAAGGGCTTGTAACCAGGAGGTCCCCAGTTCAAATCAATGTGCACACTGCTGTAGTTTAGTATCTAGTAATATAGTTTTACTAGGAGCAGGGCTATACCTTGAATATTGCTAGAGCAATCCAGTGTGAGCGTGAAGCTGATTGCCATTAACCCTGTGCGGTTTGTTTTTTTCTCGGTCTGCAGACTGGAAGGTGTTTCCCAACAGATTCTTGAGTGGCCCTGTTTCTTTATCGTTGTGAGCTTTGATACAGTGGTACAGTTTCAATTCAGAAGCGCATTTAAAATGTCAATAACGTTGCGTTGGTAGAAAGATTTTAAAATCACCTTTTATAAATTGATCATTTTGACATATAATGTTAAACCACCAGTGTTTTAAATATTAAAATAGGACCAAGACAGGCATTTGACTGGCTTTCAATGACAAAAACACACGAAGGCTCTTCGCACACACTGTTAGGGTTGGTCTTCACAAAGATCCCCTTTTAATGATTTAAGCAATGCCGTTATTGAGACCTGCCACCGTTTTAGATCAATTGGATTGAATCATAGGTCTGTAACATCTGCCTTCAGATACTGGCCCGATATCAGGATGGTGCTTGCAGTGTGTCCCCCGCCAAGGATTTACATGGGATGATCCCAGCATGTGGGAAAATATCATAACAAATGCTTCTGCCGATTTACATCAAAATCAGACAAGCGCTTATCAAGACATAGCTTTGGATAGCTCAGCTAATCAAGTGTCTGTGCCATGACTTACATACTGCCCTGCCGAATATACAGTAGAATAACTTCCTGTAACAAATGACACTTGGGTCTAGTTAATACATCTTAATAACGCCACTGTTACTGTTTAGGCCCTGTTTTAATTCATTAAATGACGGCATTTAGGTCTGCCACTGATGAGATCTATTGACTAGACCCCGCTGTGCCTTCGTTTGACCTAACAAGTAGATGTCAACAGTACTCCTGCAAAACGGTCCCCATGCCCTAGATTCAGATACCCTGAAGAGCATCCTGCTTTCTCTGAAAATAAATAAGTGACTAATATCTGAATGGACAGATTTATCCACCTGGAGGCTCTGTTATCATTGCAATAATAAGCCCTGTTGCACTATTCCTATTTTTAGTTTCGCTGTGTGTGGGCATGCTTCCTATCTAGGTCAGATCCCCTCCCATTAACTTTCACTCCATCCTCTCGTTGAGCTGTGTGGAAATCCAGGTGGAGAGTTCATGCTGGAGCAGCTTTCTGACACATCGGTGTGCCGTGCAGTCAGCTCAGATCATTGCAGAGCATCCATCCTGGTGCCAGGGCTAGGTGTGTGTGTGTGTGTGTGTGTGTGTGTGTGTGTGTGTCCGTGTCCTGTGATTAAGAGTGAGAGTACACTTGTTGACAGCACACTCATTATGAAAGACAGTGCTCTTTTCCTGCATTGCTGCAGGAGCACTGTGGTTAGTTTTTGTGTGTTAACATTTTATTTTGATGTTTAAAGCGACACTGGGTCTAATAATCTAAACAGTGGCAGATCTGGATACTGGTGATCTTGAACTGTGTATTGATCCAGTTGTGGTTTCCCCTAGCCTGGGTGACGTACTGATCAGCTTTTTTAACACTGCTACACAAAATACAAAATACAGTGCAACAGACCGGTACTGTTGGGATCATTAAAGTAGACCGACTCCACTGTGTCAAACGCTGCTGGAGTGCCTAGTCCCATCAGTGAGCAAGAGAAGTAAAGGGACACAGAATGCCCACATGTGGATTGTCTTGTGCACTTTTAACCTAGACCCCAGCCAGCACAGTGCTTGTTTCTAGGTGTTGCTTCGGACGCCGCGACTCACAGAATCCTGTGCTGGACTAGACTGCCTAGCCTGGCACTGTGTTGGCACAGTGCATCACAACCCGGGAGTGTGCAAAAAAAATAGATGATCGACTTAATTGGGCAGCTCTGCGGAAGCCACACCCATTGGTTCCAGTTCCTCGGACTGACTCGTGAGTTTACATTGAATCTCAAAGCTCTTCTTTACTCCTCCAGCATCACAGCCGGCCCCCTGTCCCTCTGCGCTTCTAATCTCTATTGTCTTGTTTCAATTCTCCCACTCCCTCCCCATACCCAGGCACCCTGCCCTGGCGTGTCGGGCGAGCTCCGAGCTCTCCTGCTCAGTTTACTACGAACCAAGCGGGTAACCATTCACTGAAACTAAACTCTGGGATATCGGCCACTCAGTCTGTCCAGTACGTTAGCAATGTGCTGTTACTGGGAATCAATGTGAATTTGTCCATAAATTGTGGTTGGTTGTGAGTTTTGCAAAATCAATAAGCGACTGGCAAGTAAGATTAGTGGGTCTGTGAAACCAGCCAGAAGTGCAATTAGTTCACGGAAGTTAGCGGAAACACATACAGTTATTCATAAACATGGAAGCCGTGACTGCTGGATACAACAGGCACCCTTCAGACGGATTCATTGATACAATACAACTTACTTTTATACAGCGCTCTTCTTGCAAAGCATCCCGGGGCGCTTCACAATAAAACCAACAAATAAAAAGGAAGCCAACGGCCAAGCAATCCAGCTGAGAAGTAACAAGCAACTGGAACAGATTAAAAAGCTTCAACCATACCAGCATCCTAAAGGCAGGGAGCATAACTACCAAATACCCTCGCCCTTCCGGATTTCAATCCTGATCGTATAAATAAAAACGGCAGGTACTTACTGAATAAGTGGCCACATAGACTCGCAAGGGCGTCCCTTGAGCGCCCCCTGCAGCGAAACCCTGTGAACACAGAGTCGACTGTGTCCAGTGCCCATGGCATGCTGCGCACTCTTTGTGTCACTCCGCTCGCTAATGCTTTTACCCTGGCATGGTTCTTTTTACAGTAGTTGCCCTTTGCTCCATCGCTCTCATCAAAGCTGCGCTCTTGCTTCCCACGGCGTAGTTTTACCAGTGTGAATATTTCATGAGTAGAAGCTGGGGTCGTACATTTTTAACCAGTTTGAATCTCATGCTTGTGGTAGCATTCATCCGCCTGTAAAAAAGCATGGTGTCAAACAAGCAAGCATGGAAGGAAGGAAGGAAGGAAGGTGACCCTCCTGCAAGGTCAAGGCTATTGGAGTGATGGGATAGTTTCTGTACGATACGTACTGTAGGTGTGCCTCGGAACACAATAGAGCAATCACACAAGTCTATAGACCATTGCCCATGCACAGTGTCATTTTTTTCAACAGCTGCAGAAAGTGCTAGTTAATCATGGTGAGTGATTCTAACCCAGAGATGACTGTACCCCATTGTGCCATCACATCCGATACCATCATGCTTCTAAAATAAGAGATTTTCAGAAATAAGCCGCTCGTGTGGGAGTTTGTGTTTTGTACTTTTGAGTTCCTGTATTTATCTACATAATTATTTTTCTTCTTTTGCTGCATTTATTTTCAGTGTGTCTGACATGTGGAGCGCTGTATGAATTTGAAGTGGCGTCAGTGTCACAGTGCAGGGTGCTCCTGCGTCAGTAGCCAGGTTGCATTGAACAGGTGGCTGTGAATGTGTGAGCGAGCCCCAGCTACAGCTCGCTCTGTCTTACCCAGCCCCAGATGTTAGATGGATGATAATGTAACAGGAACATGAATTATTGATTCCGATTATCTCAAGTTAATTGCATAGCCATTCTATTGCCTGCGGGAGCTGACCTGTTAAGGTTTGAACCACACGTCAGGCCCTTTGTTAAACCTGACCTTGAAAACGGAGCGAATGCATTTAATTGATGTTGGTACAGGAGAAGGCAGTGAAGCTTTCTGGAGTTTTGTAAGGTGTGTCACACTGGATAAGTCTTCAATATCAGACTACTGACAAGCCTAAAAGTTTGATCAAACTACAGTGTATTACGATAGACAGATCGGCCACAAAAAATCTGATATTGATGAGCAGTGCAACAAACGCATCATGGAATGGTCCGTTATGCAGTTCAAAAGGAATGCTAAAAACATTTGAAGACCAAGCCATTAATGAATAAAGCAGAACCACTTTATTTATTTTTAACGCAAGCACTTTATTGAAATTGCATTGAATTGCATTTCAGTTTCTCTTTTTTTTTTCTACAGGCTGTCAGCATCAACAAGGCCATTAATGCTCAAGAGGTTGCTGTGAAGGAGAAGCATGCCAGGAATATCCTTTGCACAGTGTGTGAGTGTGAGGGGACTGTGAGGCAGGGGCAGGGCAGAAGAAGCTGTGAGGTTTGGATGTGCTGAGGGGCCCCGAGACTTTTAATCATCCATAACTTCAAACACATAAGGCCAGAGTGAAAAGTAGATCATTGTGCCATAACCCAAGCCCCCTTTTTTAACCTTGCCCAGAATACTGGTTAGTAATCTAGAGTGTATCCCCCCCCCCCCCTCTTCACCCCCCCCACCTGTTTCTCCAAAGAGTGTGTGTGTGTGTGTGTGTGTGTGTTTAATTTAATACAAAAACCGCATACTGACAGTTTTACTCACCCAGTCTCAAAGTTTGTTTGAAGGATGGCCCAGTCATTCTCTCCAGCTTTACAGTGCGTCTATGCTGCAGGGTTTTCCTTAACAGCCGGCCCTCACCCTGCATCCTGGGGACGCATCACGAGAAGGGCGCGCTCACGTTCTGGGCCGCAGTCCACCGGCTCCCCCTCTCCAGCAACGCCGTTCTCTGCTGGAAGTTCTGCCACGTCTTCCACAAGCTGCTGCGTGACGGCCACCACAGTGTGAGTCCGACTCCACGGACCGCAGAACCAGGGGGGCAATTCAATGTGGTTATAGGCGGGTCTATACACCAACGTCCACTAGATAGGACTTTTGACATATTGTTACAGACGGAAATGATGGCTTCCGAATGCTCAGTCACAATTCTAGGGTAACAGACAAACGTTTTGGCTTGTGCAATGGCCGATACATTGGAAGAAGGCGATAGCAATTTGTCTAATTGTAGTTTTAACACAGGCAGGCAGGCAATCAAGGGATTCCCGTGCAGTGTCCGCTGTTTGAATTTCAATGAGAACAGTACAGCAGAGCTAAGTAAGCTCCTGAGCGTTCCTTTAAATGTGCGGTTGCCATGGAGATGTGTCTGTACTGCAGATCTGAGCTTCTCTGCCTGCGCTGTTGTGACTCCAGCATCCTTCTCTCTGCTCTTCAGGTCCTGAAAGACTCCATGAGGAACAAGGCAGACATGACTGATATGAGCAGGATGTGGGTAAGGAGAGGGGAGAGGGGAGAGGGACTGGCTGGGCTGAGCCCCACATGCTTTAAAGTCTTCGTAGCTTGTTCAGTTTTTTTTTTTTTTTTTTTTTATATCAGTATTGTGTGTAGGTGCTTAGTGTAATTACTGTAGTTTGTGTACTAGGCTTCGGAATGTGTTCAGTTTTCCAGAGCAACAGAGAATGAAAATAAAGTACCTGGAGAGCTAACCTGCATATTTCTCTGTGCTCAGGGGCATCTGAGCGAGGGATACGGCAAGCTGTGCAGCATCTACCTCAAACTGCTCATCACCAAAATGGAGTTCCACAGCAAGGTCAGGCCCTCCAGCCACATCGTTCAAACAGCGTGATCTCAAAACATCCTGTTCTCTTTAATAAGCACAAACACACGCACGCATACACACACACACCATATTTCTGTGGTTACCCAAGGATGAAGTGTGACAGTTTGTAACATTTGGTGTTTTGTGTTCTACACCTATGTATAGCACAGCATGGTAACGAGACTATAAATGTCCCCTCCGCCCCTCTCTGACACAGACAGACACAGACACACACACAGACACACACAGACAGACAGACACACACACACAGACACACACACACACAGACACAGACAGACACTTTGGTCCGTCGTGTATATAAAGCATCTGGAAGATAAGTGTGCAGGGTGGTGTACTGCAGCATTGTTTTGGTGTGAATTAAAACAATTGAGCCCCATCTGCTCACCTGTTTGCATCAAAAAAATGATCTCCCTAGTTTCTTCCACTGTCTGGATCTGTGTGTCTGTGTTGACCACATGACTGATTCTCTCTCTCTCTCTCTCAGAACCCACGCTTTCCTGGGAACCTCATGATGACAGACAAGCAGCTGGACGAGGCCGGCGAGAATGACGTCAACAACTTGTACGTTTTGTGTTTTTTTCCTTCCCCTTCATTTCAAAACCGGGCTTCTGTTTATATTGCTAAGATCTGCAATGTACAGCTCTGGCCAAAAGTTTTGCATCACGCTATAGAATTAACAACCTTTGCTTCATAAAGTCGAATGAAACCTGTTGAATAATGTCACGTTAACATATTGAATTGCATATCGCTTTGTAGTTTTCCATAAACGTAATGACAAACAGACAAATGTGACATTTTGAAATCTAACATGAAATACTATACTACTATTGTAGCTTCTGGTAGACTTTTGCAATATAATTTAGTAGTTTCTTTGATTACATGATGTTAAATAAAATATCTAAATGATGTTCATATAGTTATTTAAATGATGTCTCAATCCTAAAATTCTATGTGATGCAAAACTTCTGACCAGAGCTGACTTGAAACCTAGGCAATACATCTTGTCTATTTTGAATTAATTTAGTTTTATAATACTTGTTTTCAGCTTCCAGATGACGGTGGAAATGTTTGACTATCTGGAGTGTGAGCTGAACCTGTTCCTGGCAGGTAAGACTGGGGACTGGGACCCGGGGGTAAGGCCTGGTCTGTTCACCTCTGCTGGCAGGAGTGCCGGAGCGACTGGACAGACCCTCGCAGCTGCCACCCTGCTGTTGCTCCCTCATGCCTTGGATCCAACCCAGCCTCCCTGATTGCACCAGCTAATGAAACCCAAACAGATGACATCAGGAGCTAAACAAGGGAGCTTTTTGCTGCAGCCGGAAAGCTGGGTTCAGGAAACCACACCTCTGTTTAGAAAGAAAACATTCTCCTGGGAGCTAGTTACCCAGCACGCTCGCTCGCTCGCTCTCACAAACAGACAGGCAGGCATTCAGGGATACACGCCCTCTGTAATACAGAAATGTACAGTGCAACCTGATTGAACCTGACACTGAACACTAGCAGCTGCTTCGGGCAGGGGGCGGCTCTGACAAGGAGCCTTTCCAGTAAACAGACTTACTGGAATTGAATCATAAATACATCCTCAACAAATGTATTTTTTTCTAAAACTGTATCATGTATTTATATTACAAGGTGAGGAAAGGACCTTGCGCAAAAGTGACTTTAGCCAGCCGTATACAGGAACACAACTGCCTTCAAATGATATACTTGACATTTAAGTTCAGCTGTCCAGATGTATTTATTCATATTTAATATACGGTCGATTGCCGTGGTCATGCTTTTGAATGAGGGAAACCTCAAGAGACAGATGTGTTTTGCATTTACTGCAGATGCATATTAAACAAGCCTTTTGCAAAAAGAATTCCAGCCGCATTTCAAACCCTTTAGGCTGTTCTGATTTTGTTTTTTTACTTCTGGGACCTTGTGTTTCAAATAAACAGCGTTGCAGGAGAGCACCATGATAGAGACTGTGTGCGTGTGTAGGCGTGGGTAGGTATTGGTATGTGACAATAATGGGATTCGCATCAGTCTTGTAACTGCGTGCGTGCCTGCTTGTCTTGCAGTGTTCAGCTCTCTGGACATGTCCCGCTCCGTGTCTGTGACGACAGCTGGTCAGTGTCGACTGGCCCCCCTCATTCAGGTCATCCTGGACTGCAGCCATCTGTACGACTACATCGTGAAACTGCTCTTCAAACTGCATTCCTGTGAGTGACACACACATGCATCCATGCACGCACTGTCGCACGCACACACATGCAATCCTGCATGAGCACGCACACACGCTGATGCACACACATGGTGCACACCTCAAAGGACATGGGCGGACGCACAGCACACCCCTAGATCCCATTATGAAATCCATGACCCTCTGCTGTAAGGAAGCCCAGTTCCTGTAAATGCTGTATCGTGTGCAAACATTATTAACCCTGAATGTGTTGGGGATATTTAAGTGTTAAAAAATCATTCATAACTTCAAAACGCTCAAGTAAAAACTAGAGGTGTTTCAGCTACTGACTTCATCAGTGTACTGAAGGCACTCTGCAAAACCGTTTGTCTGCTTGACTTAGTTTCTACTTGGTCGAAACACACCTGATGAAGACAGGCGCTAAAAGGCGTGTCTGTTTATTTGAATGAAGTCCCAGCTCAGCGCATGCTGGGCTACGTTTCTACTCCAGTGGCAGTGACTTTACCAGCTGCTCTTCCTCTGCTTCCTCCTAGGTCTCCCTGCAGATACCTTGCAAGGCCACCGAGACAGATTCCAGGAGCAGTTCAGGAAGTACGTGGAGAGCCTTGTGCTTCTCTTTCTGTAATCAATGCTGGCACTGGATCGGCACAACTGGAGACTGAATCTTCTCCAATGTGGTTCAGTCTCCATTTCTCACAGGGGATGAGAGAACAGTTCAGTCTCCTCAAACCTCTAGCCTGTCCAGGACTGGAGGGAGCCCCCTCTCTCTGGGAGGGGGTGGGGAAGCAGTTCAGTGTCACTATGCCCATTCAGTACTGTTTTAGACTGCTTCTGAAATTGACCAGTGCCAATAGTTGAGACCATTTAAGTAAATCAATAAATCCCCCAGGTTTTGCTATAGACAATACCTCTTTGCTTTTTGTACCACCTGAGACATGCTGTAGACAATATTGTTTTTCTGCCCTAGATTAAAGGATCTGTTCTACCGATCAAGTAACCTGCAGTATTTCAAGAGGCTCATTCAGATCCCACAGCTGCCAGAGGTAAGTTGTAATCCCAGTCAATTTTAGTCATCCAGGCAGAAGCCAATCTAAATCCCGCCACTGCCTTAGAAATGCTTACAATGTCATTTGAGGCACTTAAAAGGGCAGCATGAAAATGGCATTATGTACTTTACTGTAATCTATCACTTCCCGGCTTCATTGATTGCATGATCTGTCAGGATCAATATGCATTAACGTATTTGCCCTCATGCATTTGTTAGTTGGGTTTTGTTTGCAAACATTGCATCTTGTTTTTTGGTATATTGAGGACTGCTTTTCCTGTCAAATCGGAGAGTCATGCAGAGCGATGTTTCGTCTAATGTGTGCACGAGTGTTGGGGATCTGCTGAGGAATCTCCTGCTCTAACAGCCACGCCTCTCTGTCCCTCTCAGAACCCCCCGAATTTCCTGCGTGCCTCGGCCCTGTCGGAGCACATCAGCCCGGTGGTGGTGATCCCGCTGGAGAGCTCCTCCCCCGACAACGAGCCCAGCGTGGAGACCGAGGAGCTGGTGGACATGGACACTGCGCTGCAGCCGGTGAGCACCAGGGCTCCAAACAGGGTCATAGAGAAAGCCATATGCTATAAATATCTCCATCCATCTGAAGTTTTCATGAAGAAATATATTCGAAGGTGGTATTGGGAACTAAGTTGTGTTCACCATATGATTCCAGCTTGTTTGAAATTATCATTTATGCTTTGGCACCCCAAAACTCAAACACTGACTCATAAACCAGGGATGGAAATCTAAATCCTATTGCATAGCAGTTTCACCCATTCCAGGTTTTACTACCAGCTTGATTAGCCAGAGCATAGCGCTAACAAGCTCAGGTGGGTCTTATTAAAACCAGGAATGGATTAAACCGCTATGCAGTGGGTATCTGATTTCCATCCATGTAAACTAAAACTACAAGAAACAAAGGGGTTGATTTGAACAGCCTGTGCCCTTCCTGGGATAAGTCACAGCTCAGTTTTAGTAGAGCATATTTCAGGAATAACCACGGCTCGGTGGTTGATGCAATCTAGGGTGATTCTGTGGTGCTGTGGCATGCTCTCAAAATATTCAGTATAGTTTTATCCTGGCATGTGTTGTTGTTGTTGTTGTTGTTGTTGTTGTTGTTGTTGTTGTTGTTGTTGTTGTTGTTTTTTTCTTAACCCAGCCTGAACTGGTAAATCTGTCCCATCAGTGATCTAAGATCTCCTACATGCACTCCTCCAGCCTCCCTCTCCGCTCCGACACGACATCACTCTTATCATTATCATTCATTATCACTCTTATTCATTATCATTCTTATCTCTTATTCTCCCAGACTCATGTCGAAAGCAAATTTGACAACCTCTTCGGAACCTCTTCAGCCAGCGATCCGTTTAATTTCAACAGTCAGAATGGGATGTACAAGGATGATAAGTAAGTGTGCTTCACATTCACAGACATGACAGCACTGTGTACATGTTACAGGCAACTCGACAGTTACTGATGCTGCTGCTGCTGCTGCTGCTACCCTTTCACAGTTTAGTTTATTTTATTTTTTATATAATAAAATTGCAGCAATTCGTCTGGCGTTTTAGCAAAGTGTTGATCCTAAAGCTGAGGGAACACAAAATAACATTGTGGCTTGGAACTTGGTTTCAGGAGACTAGGTTTAAGGCCACTGCATGGCACATCAGGGGACTTGGGGTTTGATACAGCAAAGTTGCCTCAAACTAGGTCTCCTGGAACCAGGTTTCAAGCCACTGTTCCTGGATATAAAAAGTGGCTTTGTGCTCGCTCAGCTTATTGCATTGATCTGTCTGTCACTCTATACTGCTTTGGATTTTAACAAATCCTCTTCCAACTTTTAGAATAAATCCCAAGCCTCCTATAGTCCTTTCATGTTGCATTAGGGTATAATCCTGTAAACTGTTCATGACACATTATACTCATATGTTGTATGTGTGTGTGTGCAGTGGCTCAATGCTCTGTCTCTGCTATTTGTATATAACCTACATACTCCACTCCCTCACACATCAGGGCTTCACTTTTCTGGGAACACACAATCTGGCGATCATTGAGAACTGCGAATGAGAGAAATGCATTGGGAGAGTTTCCAAAACAACACATTTTCAGAATTGAAAACTGAAAAGCTTGTGTAAGCAGGCCTGAACACCATGGCTTTCCCTCTGCCAGTGGCAGTTGGGAGTGCTTTGGAAGAGGGCGTGAATCCAGGGACAGCGCCTGCAGAGTGCTTGGCAGTCAGCCTGGTGAGCTGGGTCTCCCTAGTGAGTGGAGTCTCCCTGGCAGCCTGGGGAGCCGAGTCTCCCTGGAGAGCCGAGTCTCCCTGGAGAGCTGAGTCTCCCTGGCAGCCTGGCCGTGCCAGTAAAGGAGGTACGTTCAGGGGCTCCCACCAGGCTTCATGTACAGAACAGGGGGATTTATAGATTAGGGTTAGAAACTCAGGGTCGGTAGGAGGGAGGGGAAACCCTAACACGTGCAGAGTGAAGAAAATCACATCACAATTACTGTGCAAAACCTCTACACAGTCTGCTTGAGAGCAGCCTAGGACTAAATAAGAGGCATGCATGAGGTGTTCAAGTCAGGATTGAGGTTCTCTCTCTTCTCTCGCCTCTCTTCTCGGTCTGTCTTGCAGAGCTCTGAGGGGAAGCTCCCATGGTGCCTGCTTGCTGACACTGTGCCTGACTGTAGCCCAAGGACTGAATTGACAAGTGCCATCAATTTCTTTTTTTTTTTTAAAGAAACAAAACTTGGTTATGAAATTAGACCATCCCGTTTTTCAGACTTGTCTGAAATGTTAGTCTAAACAAAATGTAAATAAATTAATTGAACGTGTGGGGTTCTTTCTCGATCTCCTGCAAATCTGTTGGCCACCTTGAGCTACAGTATCGGTACCCGAGTGCTGCCACAGGGATCCCTGTGGAAACCAATGGGAGGTGTTGCCAACTCCCTGTGGTGCTGAACCGGAAAGTGCAGTTCAATGTAAATGAATTGTTGCCTCTACCCTCAGAGACCGTCTCATCGAGCAGCTATCCAGAGACATCAGGGCTCTGAAGGAGGAGCTGGAGACCTTCAAGGCTGAGGTAAGGCTGTATTGAATTAGCTGGCTCTCAGATCCCCAGTACAGAGTTCTCACTAGACTGTATTGAATTAGCTGGCTCTCCGATCCCCAGTACAGAGTTCTCACTAGACTGTATTGAATTAGCTGGCTCTCCGATCCTCAGTACAGAGTTCTCACTAGACTGTATTGAATTAGCTGGCTCTCCGATCTTCAGTACAGAGTTCTCACTAGACTGTATTGAATTAGCTGGCTCTCCGATCCTCAGTACAGAGTTCTCACTAGACTGTATTGAATTAGCTGGCTCTCCGATCCTCAGTACAGAGTTCTCACTAGACTGTATTGAATTAGCTGGCTCTCCGATCCTCAGTACAGAGTTCTCACTAGACTGTATTGAATTAGCTGGCTCTCCGATCCTCAGTACAGAGTTCTCACTAGACTGTATTGAATTAGCTGGCTCTCCGATCCTCAGTACAGAGTTCTCACTAGACTGTATTGAATTAGCTGGCTCTCCGATCCTCAGTACAGAGTTCTCACTAGACTGTATTGAATTAGCTGGCTCTCCGATCCCCAGTACAGAGTTCTCACTAGACTGTATTGAATTAGCTGGCTCTCAGATCCCCAGTACAGAGTTCTCACGAGACTGTATTGAAGTTCTTCTGCTTCTGAACTGACGTGTCATCAGTGACTTTCCCGGTCAAAAGCACAGCACTGCTAATTGCATTTTGATTTTCTTAAGGGAAGCTTCTTTCACTTTTTATAATTTGTATTCTCTGTTCCCCATGCTGTTTTCTGCCCTGTGTTTGAATGTATGGGAGGGCCTTCAAGCACAGGAAAGACACACTGCTATTTGTGGATGTCATTTTCTGTGTTCCAGTTTCACATGTGCTTGTCTTGTGACCCCTGCCCTTCATTTTCTCCTGCTGATGCTTCCCATGGTGGCTGGCCATTCTTGTGATTCTTGCTATTAAAGGGGAATCCTTATAACTGCAATGCTCGAATGTTCTATTTCTAGCTGTTCCTTTTTCTAGTGAGCCACTTTAATTTTGCCTAATGATTTAAAGAGGCTAACACAGAAAATAATTGAGATCTTTTTATTTAACATCATTTAGTCCAAGAAAATACAAAATGATTTCGCTTAAGTCTACCGGAAGCCATAACAGTAGTACAGTATTTCATGTTAGATTTTGAAAATTTTTTCAATTTTATATGTGCAAAAACTACAAAGAGGTATGTAATTCAATATGTTAACGTAACATTGTTCACCAGGTGTCCATTCAACTTTATGAAGCAAAATTTGTTAATTCTGTAGGGTGATGCCAAACTTTTGGCCATAGCTGTAGATGCCATCTAGTAAGTAACAGTAGAAGCCGTGTAAGAAGCAAGCTGCCCTGTTTGAGTGGTGATGATGCCGCACCCCTGCAGAGTCACCGGCTGTGCCAGGCCCTGCGGGGGAGGATCAGTGAGCTGGAGGCGGAGCTGGCAGAGCAGACGCACCTGAAGCAGCAGGCGCTGGACGAGGGGGAGTTCCTGCGAGCCGAGCTGGAGGACCTGCGCAGGAGGAGGGAGGACACGGAGAAAGCACAGCGCAGCCTCACCGAGGTCGAGAGTAAGGGACTCACTCACTCACTCACTCACTCACGTTTAGACATTGACTCCCACTCCCACAAGCCACTACGGAAAGAAACATTTAAAGGTTCACTTTTCATACATTTAGATTTAGGATTCCGAACTCCAACAACTAACAAATGTTAGTGGAAAACTCCTGCTAACCTTGTGGAGAACGTGTTCCTACAAGGCAGATCATTCCAGAGGCAACAGCATTATAACCATTCCCATACACACACACTGGAGCTGTTCTAATAATAGTACATTGTCCTACTGATTCAGCCATTCCTCTTCTCACAAGCATTTACTTGTTATCAATTGGTAATAATGACTCCGTTCCTCACAATCTAATTCCCTGATTCTCATTGCCCCACATTAACTCAATTGAATTTATTTATTCAGTGCTTTGTCACACAGGCTGCCCTCCAGCGAGTGCAGTCATTTCCTAGTTCTTATCTAAAGATCTGAGGGGTATGGTGTGGTTGTGTGTGTGTGTGTGTGTGTGTGTGTGTGTGTGTGTGTGTGTGTGCACGCGCAGTTGTTCTCCTCTCCAGACTCTTGCTTTTTAGATACATTTATATGTTTATTTCAAGCATTTTGCATCCTTTTTTTTGTGCAGTAAAACTGTAAAGGTTGATAGTAGCAAACAGCAACTTGATGTCACGTGTTTCTTGCTTGTATATCATTATCTATTTTATTAAACTCACAAGAATTGGTGCAGACTGGGTTTTGGTGTAAAGACCCTCCGAAATCCCCATCGTGTCTTCATATTTCTCATTGAATTTTTTTTTTTTTTTGCGTGCTCGGTTACGCCCAGTGGGTTAATACTACACTGTGCGGCACCTGATGACATTAGAAAAAACCTAGATTGTAGTGAATGGAGTTTGAAATTACTCCAATAAAAAAAAAAAAAAAGTATAAATTCAACAACAGAAAGGACATGAAATGCATGCGGTCTGCACCAGATCACTCATCCCGGGTACCTCCCTGATCCTCCCTGGTACACACGGCTCATCCTGGGCACCTCCCTCGTCCTCCCTGGGCCAGTGGTTCTTAACAGCGCTCTGTCTGTGTGTTTCAGAGAAAGCCCAGGCCAACGAGCAGAGATACACCAAACTGAAAGAGAAGTACACAGAGCTGGTGCAGAGCCACGCTGAGCTGCTGAGGAAGGTAACCCTGTCGAGTATCTGGTGACTTGATGCCTCTTTTAGATAAGCATGGAATACGAGTCTAGAGAGGCTATGCTAAGATTATACAATGCCCTAGTTAGACCCCACCTAGAACACTGTGTGCACAGAGAGAAGAACAAGAGGGCATAAGTGGAAGCTGAGCAAAAGAAAGTTTAGAAGAAGGTAGGAAGCACTTTTTTACACAGAGTTATAAATGCATGTAATAGCTTACCAGATGAAGGAGTAGGATCTAAAACACTGGGAACATTTAAAAAAAGACATGATTCTGTGCTTTTAAATGAGTTCCCCCCAGTAGGGAAGAATGGTGTGCTAACAAGGGATGAGACTTGATGGGCCGAATGGGCCTTTTCTTGTTCCCAAACTTTTATGTTCTTAATGCCACACATTAAAAGACTTGTGAGACAGTCCTGTATGAGACAAGCTCATCCAAAACGTGTTAACATTCACAGCCAAGATATTTAACACTACTGAAAAGACGAGAAGTCTTTGTCAAATTCTTTTGTGTTTTTAGCATAAGTGAACGAGGAATAGAACACAAGCAGATACAGCTTCTGGGAAGAAGGGAGTAATGCTGTTCCAGCAGGATTAATGTAGCCTTAAAGAGAGTCCGTGTTTTATTTGTTATGTGATCATTTAAACCTGCCTGGGATGTTTTCACATCGGCTTTTCCAATGAACCCGATTTGAATAGTAAATAGATGCGCTGCTGTTAAGAGCGCCCCCTGGTGTTTCAGAATGCAGAGGTGACCAGGCAGGTGACGGTGGCGCGAGCGGCGCAGGACGAGGTGGAGAGTGTCCGGAGGGAGATGCAGGAGAAGCTGAAGGAGGCTCAGGAGGAGAGCCAGCACAGAGTGAGTGCAGCACACAGGCACACAGGACAATGAAACACTATTACAATGCAACGTTGTGCATTCTAGAACACATTCCAGAAGAGAGGTTCTCACATGTGGCCACCAGGGGGGGTCTACAATTAGAATTGCGCTTCAGAAAGTCCTGACTTAAAATGGGTCCATGTGTGCAATTAGAACTGGAGCGTAACGTACACAAATGTGCGTAATCCAGTGTCGCCTGCAAAGACATTAACATTGCACAATGTTGCTGGCTCAGAGAAAGCACAAAACAGATGTTTTCAGATGTGACCAGGCAGGCTGGTATCACAGACCCTGATTAGCACCAATCTTGAATTACATAATGTTACCTTTATATTGGTGCTAATCTTAGTTTTGAGTTATTTTGTAGCTATGATGCTATTGCACTCATGAGCCCTGGGGTATTGGCTTGTTTGTAACTGTATAGAGCAGGAGTTTAGAGCATGCCTATGTCCCTGTGTCTCCTGGGACGCTCTTGTAAAGAGGTCCCTGCAGTTCTGTGGTTCCTCTCCCTCCTCAGGAGAAAGAGCAGAGTGAGAAGCTGCAGATCCTGCAGAGAGAGCTGGCTGAGAGTCGAGAGCAGCTGGGCACACTGCGAGCCTCCATCACCTCCTCACAGCAGGTAAGGATCACACCTTCCTCCTCACAGCACTCACCCGCCTGCTTCAGAAATCTGCACAATGTGCAGAAAGGGTGTCGCATTTAAAACATTTGAACTATGTTGCAGCTTCAGGAATAGAGATAAGACTCCCATTGCAACGCAGTTTGATCCATTCCTGGTTTTACTATAAGACACACCTGACCTACTGTGGCTATTCAGACTTGTATTAAATTCTGGAATTGTGGAAACGGCTTTGAAATAGGAGTTTTATTGCCATCCCTGAGCTTATTAAAACATTCGTGAAAATGCTACATATTGTTACTCTGATAAACCATTGATGTTTGATGGTAGTGGGGGTCTATGCTGCCTATTGCTGTGCACCATAATGTTCCTGGTTGAAGCCAGGAGGGCACCACAGGCTGTCGGGTGATATCTCCTGGTTTCTGACTATCCCTCGCCCCCTCCCTCTCTCAGATGAGCACGGATCTGAGCTCCAAGATCGAGGCTCTGGAGCAGGACAAGGGCGGGCTGGCTGAGGCGGTGACGCAGAAGGAGGCGGAGCTCTCTGTGTTGGGGGCGGAGCTAGAGCAGCTGCAGAGCACCCTGTCGAGCGAGCGGGAGAGCGCAGTGAAAACAGCAGAGGCGCTGCAGAACCAGCTCAACGAGAAGGCAAGGCTGGGTTCCTCACTGTCTCCCACTCTGCATTCTGCAAGGTGTAAAAACTGGGGTTATGGGAATAGCTGTTATTTCCTTCCACCAGTAGAAGGGAATGCACAGAGGAGAAAAATGCAACAGAAAACATTGTATGATAGCAAGCTGTATAAAAATGAGGTGTTTGGAGAGCCAGTTACCATTAGTTTCACTGCTGAGTTCAATAGAAGAGTCGCTTAGCAGTACGTTTTTGAGATGCAAAGTATGCTTGTAACCAAAGCGGTGATGAGAAGGAGTTGCTGCTGCTGTTAACTGGCTTTGTTTCCAGGAGAGCCGTGAGCAGGCCCTGGAGAGGCAGCTGGCAGCAGAGAGGCTGGCCCTGCTCAGGAGCAGCGTGGAGGAGGGGGAGAGGATCATCCAGGACGCGCTGGCCCGGCTCGAGCACCCCGCTCACATCGGCTGCACCAGCTCCGCAGGTCAGCCACTCGCCCGCTGACCCTCCCTCGCGCTTCAGCAGCTCTCTGCTGTGCTTTTTAAATTAATCGCAGCTTGACTGCCTCTAGAAGCACAAGCTCAATATTGGTATTGAAGAGTTGAAACGGAAGATTTCGCAGAAGCAGACGCCCTACAAGGATAAAATGCATTGACTGAACCGCTCTATCTGTTTGCTGCCATTTCTGTGGGGATAGTATTGCAACACGGAAATGGAGCACAAGCAGAGAAACTGAAACATGTCTTTAACTAGCAAGACATTGAAACATATTTCAGCAGAGCACACAGCTTTATGATAATTATTGCTAGAGATTTATCTAATGTTTTGATTTACAAGATTGCAGTAATAAATAGATCTGTACAAATGTATTTTATGGTAATAGTTGTTTTACAGTCTTGGCTCAGGTGATGACAAACTTCTAGTAGTCCCCACACATGCACAGACACGAGGGCTAAAGTCTAAAGCCTCTTGACCTGTTACTGAACAGACCCTTCACCTGCTCCTGTTCTCTGCTGTCCAGATTACCTGGTATCCAGAAGCCAGGCTGCGCTGGAGTCCCTCAACAGGCTACAGGCGGGCCGGCAGCAGTACCTGAGCGACCCGACAGGTGAGACCCTCGCACTGCCTGGGCAGGGGACCTCTTCTCCATCTTCAATCCATGAACAAAGCGAATCGTTGTAATCCTCCTCTTTCTCGGATGCTCTAGATGTGAGTGAGCTGCTGCGGGCAGTCGCCCAATTGGCCCACCTGGTGGGGGACACGATCGTGCAGGGCAGCGCCACCTCCCACATGGCCCCCCTGGAGCAGGCAGACAGTAAGTATGAGGAAACCATCAAACGCAAATCTGTGTCTTGACGATGAGGTGAAATTCATTGTTTTTTTTAATATTGTAACTTTAATATTGCTGAAGAATCCCAGTATACACTAATGTTCTGAGGTTCAATATTGTACATCACACCATGAGAGAGAAACGGCATCAGGGTTACCCCTTTTTTATTTTATTTTTTGAATGTATACCTTGCCTGTTGGACTCGCATGTACAGACTTCCCACAGTGTGCTGTGTCAGTGAAACACCAGGGGGTGCTGTTTTAATGAGCGCTCTGTGTCCTGTGTCAGTGAAACACCAGGGGGCGCTGTGTTAGTGAGCGCTCTGTGTCAGTGAAACACCAGGGGACGCTGTGTTAGTGAGCGCTCTGTGTCAGTGAAACACCAGGGGGCGCTGTGTTAGTGAGCGCTCTGTGTCAGTGAAACACCAGGGGACGCTGTGTTAGTGAGCGCTCTGTGTCCTGTGTCAGTGAAACACCAGGGGGCGCTGTGTTAATGAGCGCTCTGTGTCCTGTGTCAGTGAAACACCAGGGGGCGCTGTGTTAGTGAGCGCTCTGTGTCAGTGAAACACCAGGGGACGCTGTGTTAGTGAGCGCTCTGTGTCCTGTGTCAGTGAAACACTAGGGGGTGCAGTATTACTGAGCGCTCTGTGTCCTGTGTTAGTGAAACACCAGGGGGCGCTGTGTTAGTGAGCGCTCTGTGTCCTGTGTCAGTGAAACACTAGGGGGTGCAGTATTACTGAGCGCTCTGTGTCCTGTGTCAGTGAAACACCAGGGGGCGCTGTGTTAGTGAGCGCTCTGTGTCCTGTGTCAGTGAAACACCAGGGGGTGCTGTTTTAATGAGCGCTCTGTGTCCTGTGTCAGTGAAACACCAGGAGGCGCTGTGTTAGTGAGCGCTCTGTGTCCTGTGTCAGTGAAACACCAGGGGGCGCTGTGTTAGTGAGCGCTCTGTGTCCTGTGTCAGTGAAACACCAGGGGGCGCTGTGTTAGTGAGCGCTCTGTGTCCTGTGTCAGTGAAACACCAGGGGGCGCTGTGTTAGTGAGCGCTCTGTGTCCTGTGTCAGTGAAACACCAGGGGGTGCTGTTTTAATGAACGCTCTGTGTCCTGTGTCAGTGAAACACCAGGGGGTGCTGTTTTAATGAGCGCTCTGTGTCCTGTGTCAGTGAAACACCAGGGGGTGCTGTTTTAATGAGCGCTCTGTGTCCTGTGTCAGTGAAACACCAGGGGGCGCTGTGTTAGTGAGCGCTCTGTGTCCTGTGTCAGTGAAACACCAGGGGGTGCTGTTTTAATGAGCGCTCTGTGTCCTGTGTCAGTGAAACACCAGGGGGTGCTGTTTTAATGAGCGCTCTGTGTCCTGTGTCAGTGAAACACCAGGGGGTGCTGTTTTAATGAGCGCTCTGTGTCCTGTGTCAGTGAAACACCAGGGGGTGCTGTTTTAATGAGCGCTCTGTGTCCTGTGTCAGTGAAACACCAGGGGGCGCTGTGTTAGTGAGCGCTCTGTGTCCTGTGTCAGTGAAACACCAGGGGGTGCTGTTTTAATGAGCGCTCTGTGTCCTGTGTCAGTGAAACACCAGGGGGTGCTGTTTTAATGAGCGCTCTGTGTCCTGTGTCAGTGAAACACCAGGGGGTGCTGTTTTAATGAGCGCTCTGTGTCCTGTGTCAGTGAAACACCAGGGGGTGCTGTTTTAATGAGCGCTCTGTGTCCTGTGTCAGTGAAACACCAGGGGGCGCTGTGTTAGTGAGCGCTCTGTGTCCTGTGTCAGTGAAACACCAGGGGGTGCTGTTTTAATGAGCGCTCTGTGTCCTGTGTCAGTGAAACACCAGGGGGTGCTGTTTTAATGAGCGCTCTGTGTCCTGTGTCAGTGAAACACCAGGAGGCGCTGTGTTAGTGAGCGCTCTGTGTCCTGTGTCAGTGAAACACCAGGGGGCGCTGTGTTAGTGAGCGCTCTGTGTCCTGTGTCAGTGAAACACCAGGAGGCGCTGTGTTAGTGAGCGCTCTGTGTCCTGTGTCAGTGAAACACCAGGGGGCGCTGTGTTAGTGAGCGCTCTGTGTCCTGTGTCAGTGAAACACCAGGGGGCGCTGTGTTAGTGAGCGCTCTGTGTCCTGTGCTTGCTCGCAGTGCTCTCCGAGGCTGTGAAGTCCTGTGGGGGGGACGCCCTGGCGTTCCTGCGGCTGCTGAAGGAGGAGGAGACCCTGGGCAGCGCTGACAGCACCGTGCTGAGGGAGGGCCTGGCCAGGATCACCAGCATTGGGGAGGTGAGAGCAGGAGAACTTTCCATCATTGTCAAGTGTGCAGCCCAGCGGGGCTCTGACAAGCCATTGGCTCTACAGTATTTTGTACTAAACATAGTTTTGTCTTGCCTTGTTTTATTTGAAAACTGCTGTTTCATTTAAACTTTCCCAGGACACGCATGTTAAGAATCTGGCTCCTCTTAATGCTTTTCCAGGTTAAATATTGTAAATAAAATGACAGCATCTGGTTTGCTGGTGCCCTGCACAGCAGCTGTTAATTGCAAACACCTGGGAACTCGTTTGTTTTATCTTTTCAAAAGAGAGAGGATTAAATGTATTCTTTACCTCTATTCTATTCTTTTGTTGTGTTTCTTTATTTAAAAGCAGAGGTTGTCTGTAAGGCTGGAAGCAGTGTTCTGTTGATCGTAACCCTGTGCGCTCTCCTTCTCTCTCTCTCTCTCTCTCTCTCTCTCTCTCTTTCCCTCTCCCTCCCTCTCTCTCTCTCCCTCAGGAGCTGAGACCGAAGGGTCTGGACATTAACCAGGGGGAGCTGGGAGACCTGGTGGAGCACGAGCTGGCAGCCACCTCGGCAGCAGTGGAGTCTGCAGCAGCCAGAATTGAGGTAAACACCCAGACAGAGCGCAGCCGGGGAGAGAGAGTGTAAGCCGGGAACAACAGCGGAGAACAGTCCGGGCAGTGAACCAGGGACTGCTGTACATACCAACCCACGACCAGCGTTTTTACACAGCTGGGATACGAAACAAAGAACGCCATACACGCTCAGGTTCAACACCAGCGCAGCGCGACGCAGTATCTGTCTTGTCTATACTGTAGAGACGGGTAATTGAGTAATAACAGAACGACTTAGCTTCATAGAAATCAGTGGGACAGCAGTGCTGGCTGTAGTACAATGACGGCTCCTCTGTTGCTCTGTCGTTCTGTATAAAACCAGGGCATCGGTGGAGTGGAGTCTCTGGTGCTTTCAGCCCATGCTCTCGGTGTGTTTGGGAGTGTCAGGAGTTGATTCAGTGAGTTTCAGTGCGTGGGTCTCTCTCTGGGCAGTGTCAGGAGTTGATTCAGTGAGTTTCAGTGCATGGGTCTCTCTCTGGGCAGTGTCAGGAGTTGATTCTGTGAGTTTCAGTGCGTGGGTCTCTCTCTGGGCAGTGTCAGGAGTTGATTCTGTGAGTTTCAGTGCGTGGGTCTCTCTCTGGGCAGTGTCAGGAGTTGATTCAGTGAGTTTCAGTGCGTGGGTCTCTCTCTGGGCAGTGTCAGTTGTTTCAGTGCGTGGGTCTCTCTGTGGACTCTACTGGGTACAGAGATTAGAGCCTCTGTTCTGGTTTCCTGTCCTGTTCTGCTGACACAAGCGCTGCTGCTCTCTCTGTCAACAGGAAATGCTGAGCCAGGCCCGAGCTGCGGACACCGGGATCAAAATGGAGGTCAATGAGAGGTCAGTCCGCGCCACTCTCAAGTTTTGTATTTTTTCTCCCCACTTCATCAGCTAATTAAAGGGAGGGATTGAGTCATTTATAGACTGGGGTCACTAGGTCCTTGTGAACATTAGTCTGCATCACAAAACCACCGAACAACTTGATGCACCTCATTCTCCGCTGGAGAGGGGACTGAGGCAGGCTGGAGGTGTTCAGCTCAGGAGTGGGTGCATTCAATCACATCAGAGCTCTCCTGGATAACTACATGAAGGTGAAAATGCTACTGAATGCAGTTAAAGGAATTCAAAGCAAGACTATAATGTTGTATTTGTGCTGGTAAAGTTTTCGAAGGGAAGTGTCTGCAGCCTGTTTGCCGCGGCAGCTCCAGCTCATCCTGTTTTTTCTGGGCAGGATCCTGGCCTCCTGCACTGACCTGATGCAGGCGATCAAGGTGCTGATCCTGTCCTCCAAGGACCTCCAGCGTGACATCGTGGAGAGCGGGAGGGTGAGTGCGGCGCCGCGCTCACGTCATTCCACGCTGAATCTGTGTTCACGGAAACTTGATTACGTGTTTAGTTCAAAATATTGGGTGGTAGCTTGCAGACAAACCTGTCTCCAAACTGCAAGCGATCATTTTAAGAAAAATAAATGAAGCAATCGCTGTTTTTCAAACTGAGAATAAAAAAAGGCTTCTGACGGGCTGTGATTCTAACAAGGGAACAGTCAGTACTGCTTGGAGGGGTCTGGTAACTTGTCGTTTGAAACTTAGATCTATATTGACTTTTTATGTCACATTGCATGTAACTGATATCTGAAGATGAAAGCTGCTTAATAGAGTCACTGGTTAATTGAATCAACTGCATGCTGTAATGCAAAACCTTTTATGCTTTATTGAATCAACAGATGTATGTGATCAAAGTGACTGTGTACAAACATGGTCATGTTTAAGAGCTTTTCACTGTTCTTGCATTGATGGTTTCAATTAGTAGTTTGAGGTTGAAGGTTAATACTGTGCTGTGATTTTCTGTCTAATCTGTAGGGGGCAGCATCGACTAAGGAGTTCTATGCGAAGAATTCCCGCTGGACAGAGGGCCTGATCTCAGCCTCCAAGGCTGTGGGCTATGGAGCCACGGTGATGGTGTAAGATGGCGACAAAATTATATCCTTTTAAACCATACCTTTAGTCACAAGTCAGTGTTTCCTAATGTATATAAAAAAAAAAAAATCGTTTCCTTGATTTTGATAAAACTTATATATTTTAAATATTGTCAATACTTAGTAACAGTAAATACACCACTCCAAACAATTCAGAGATCTGTGTATTAATCCGGTTCTGGAAATATCCCTCTAGTGTCATTTTAATGCAGAAGTTGTGCTGATATGCTGGCAGCCCTTCACTGTCTCCCATCACTGCACTCTCCCCCATGTGATCCGCTGTGCTGCCCTCCCTCCTGTGCTGCAGTTTGAAGCCCTCTCGTTCCTGCCCTCTTTCAGAGATGCAGCAGACCTGGTCGTCCAGGGCAAGGGCAAGTTCGAGGAGCTGATGGTGTGTTCTCACGAGATCGCAGCCAGCACCGCGCAGCTAGTGGCCGCTTCCAAGGTAAGTCTTTTAAACAGGACCCTGCTCCTGCTGCCTGCCGCTGGGCACAACCGAGAGGGAGTGCCTTCTAATGCCTCTTCACAGATCAACATTAAGAAATGACTATCCGTGTAAATGCTGCGTGTACCCGAGGCTGGGCGAGCCAGTAAAACAAGTATTCAGGATGACGGTTCTTTTTGCATTGCTGTGTAGCTATGTACTGGATCTCCCTTCTAAAAAGACACGCTGGCTGATCTAGCCAGGGTTCCAGGAGAGCACCTCCTTGACTCCTCTAAAGCACCTGAGCACAGAAAACATCAGAACGTTAAACTAAAACCAATATTTTCTAAAAAGAAGCATATATCGTTTGAAGCGTCTGAAATAGCAACTGATTCCAGCTCTAAAGCTATGCAAGCTGCTCCTGAACAGTGCGACGGGAGGAGACCTCTAGAGCCAAGCATGTATGAGGTGAAGGAATTGCAGGAAGTAAATAAACGCGCTCCTTTCTCCTGTGTCTGGCAGGTGAAGGCCGACAAGGGCAGTGCCAACCTGGTCAGACTACAGCAGGCCTCCCGCGGGGTGAACCAGGCCACCGCCAGCGTCGTGGCTTCAACCAAGAATGGCAAGGCCCAGATCGAGGACACGGGTGAGTGCGCTGGGAGTCAGGCCACACCGGGCCATGGGGCCTGTCCATGTTCGGCACAATGGAACTATTTAGCACAACAGTGCTAAACCACAAAGGTTTCAGCTAGAAGTCTTTCAATGTCAGGTTTTGAAAAATACTTCTGGCCTGCACATTTTTAAAACCAGTTTTTCCAAACCAAAATTCCATCCCAGCATTTTGTTTTTGTATGTAAACCTCCTGGGGCCTATTCTGAAGCGAGTGCAGAGGCAGGTTGTAATGGTCTATCGATAATACAATATAAAATAAAAAACATCGTCTTTTGAGTGCTCCTTTCTTCAACTAAGCTGTTCCTTCCTAGCGTTATACTGCTGCATTTGTTTTATTCATCTTAGAAAAATTGCCTCTGCACTTCAAAATAGGGCCCTAATTCTATTGTAAACCAGATTTATACAAATGGCTGGAGTTAACCGCTCTCCTCAAATCAAAACCACAGCAGCCCATGCCTGCAGTTCCACACTGTCATGCGATGGAACTGAGGCTGTTTTTCCCTATGCTTTTCCAGAGACCATGGACTTCTCCAGCATGACCCTCACTCAGATTAAGAGGCAGGAGATGGACTCCCAGGTAAGGACATGCTGATCATGCTGTAAATTGCTTGTCTTTTGTTTAGAGTCTCAAAATTAACAAAATGACCCGAGCACACCCACAAGATATTGAAACTTGAGACCAGTTTAGTAGGATATGTTGTAGTGTTGTAGGAACATTTGATTCCATTTTCCTATTTCAGTTGATTAGTTCCAATTGAAAATACTATTCAAGTTCGGAGAGATTGAAAATTCACAGTTCACAACAATTCACAACACTCCCAACCAGACAAGGAAATTTCAGTTAATAGCAGCAGTTTAGTGAATACAGAACTATTAAAGCACAGCAATCTCAAAGATCGGAAATACATCTTAGTGGTTACTGTGCATCAAAGTTAATTAATAGCATTAAACTTGCATCATAACTTTTCTAAATATACTTGTCTACAAAGAGCAAGTTCACTTAAAAGCTGGTCATGTGCATAGATGAGGTCATCTGTCAAGGTTCATTTTAAAATTACTGTGTAGCGCTTACTAATTCTTCGCTTTGAATGTAACTATATTTCACGTAGTAAGGTTTCATGTGGAAAATGTAATATAGGTTGCACTCAGCAGTCCTAGGCAACACAGACTCATTCGTCATCTGCTTGTAGAATTAATTTATCTGACTTTCAGTCCACGATGGTTCTTCAGTGCCCAACATGATCAACGCAGTCCTTATGCGCTGTCCACTTAAATTCTTCAGCCACGGAATGTGGTCCAGCACAGTGGTTTGGGTCCTTTGTAATCCAACAGATTGCTGTGTTTGTCTAACAGTCCTCTTTGATACACGGCAGGTCTGTCTCTCACCCTGTCACAGGCTCTCTGCGGTTCTGCTCTCTCAGGCTGTCCCCACGTTTTCCTCATACAGCATCTGCAGCTGAGGTTTACTTTCCTTCAGTCAAGGAGCAGCTCCTTTGGGCTTTCAGAGTTTGAGAGCGTTGTGCTTCTTTTTGTTTAAGGAGTAGCGGGTTCTGAAAAGCTTAGCGATCCACGTCCCCACATGTTGCTACAACTGTTTAAATAACGTACCTGTCATTTTTCTTTTCATTGTTAGCATCCTGACAACTTTTTACACTTCTAACTTTAAAGTCTGTTTCAAAGCTCATTTCAAAATGTCCGCTCTAGTGCACTGATAGTGTAAGGATTACTGCCGACATTGTCACACAGCAGTAACTATCAATGATGGATTTATTTATTTACTTCATGCAGTGATTTAGAGGACAGATCTCAAACTCCAGTGTGGCTGTTTTGAAAAGATCTTTGAAACAGACTTTTTAAAGTTTTATAAGTATAAAAAGTTGTCAAAACAAAGAAAAGAAGTGACACGTACGTTATTTAAAACGTGGGGAAGTGTAAAGCTGTATTATTCGGAACCCCACTACTTCCTCTTTTAATAGTCTTACGAGTAGGGGTCTGTGGTGCACTTTCAATATAAGGTAGTAATTCTAGTTCGAAGAGTCTTGGCTTTTGTTACTGTAACAGCCTTTTCTAAATATAGATTGGTTCTGTTGAAATCCTTTGCTGTTTTGCAGTAAGAGCAAGTCCTGTTTCATGATAATTTCCGTTACTGCTGACAGATGTTTCCTGACATGCTGTCCTTTCCTGGGCATCTCGTATCTTGGAGCAGCTTTTAACTGGTGTTACACTTGCACAATTATTATCAATAGTGTGTCCATGCTTATTTCTACTTTAGTCAGGTTTCCAGTAATGAATACTGGGAATCCCTCTACAGTGTGTGTGACTGTATAACTGCGTCGCGGTGTGTGTCTGGCAGGTGCGCGTGCTGGAGCTGGAGAACAACCTGCAGAAGGAGCGTCAGAAGCTGGGCGAGCTGAGGAAGAAGCACTACGAGCTGGCCGGAGTGGCAGAGGGCTGGGAGGAGGAGGAGGGTGAGTACAGATCCCTATCTCACCAGTCAGTATATAGCACTGTTTGGATCCGGTGAAACTCCAGACTCCTCCGAGATGCTCCTTCACTGTCACGTTACAGAAGCTGACGGGACACCTCGTCAGTGTTTCATATTCAAATTTGTACTGTGCATATAGCATGTGTCTTCCTAACTGTGTCACGGTGCTGCTGTGTGAGATGCCCTGACTCTCTGACTTGGTTATTGGTGGGGTGGAGTTGTGTTGTCATCACTCTCTGAACTGTGGTTTGTTTTTCAATGCAGGGACAGGCGCTGGCTGCTGAGATCCTAGCAGGAGACCTGTTTGCGTGGGTTGATTCCAGCAACCTCCAGTTTTATAGTTTTGTGTTTTTTTTTTTTTTTTTAATTCAAAGCCAAATAAACGGTGCTGTTCTCAACCAGACCTGCTTGTCCTCCCTCGCACACTCCAGCTTCAAAAACTTTTGGAACAATAAGATATATATGAGTTTGAAAAAAAAAAAACCTCAAGGAACACTATTTGAGACTTGTGTGTAGATGATGGGTCTGTCTCTGGCGCCACCCCCAGGACGGTTGGAGAACTACAGTACAGATGAGCCTTCAGTTTTCATTACGGATGAGTTGTATTTCATCAGATCACAAACCTGTATGATGACAACTTACCAACCAAGTTTCAGTTACAACCTGTCTACAAAGCAACCCGCGAAGACTGATTCCGACGGGTCTTCACGGTTCATAAAAGAATGGAGCAGATAAACTGCAAATACCCCAAGCCTTCCTTCAACACAGACATCTCCTCTGTCACCCAGTGTGAGCTGGGGTGGAGGCTACCTTACGAGGGGGATAGAGGGTGAATGAGGATGGATAAGGAGCCACAGCAGCGTGCTGTGGTTCAGACACTTCTTCTAGTTTGATGATTTGTGTTCCATGTGGTGTTCTAAAGCTGCTCACATTTCTTCTAGGGTTAAATCAATCAATAAACAAAATAAAACCGTGATGCCATCTCAACCTGAATTATGGATTATGCAACAATACTTTTTAAAACTAGAACTCTTTCAGAACCTAGCAACTTTACAGAAAGACTACCCTTGCATAACTCAGTTAAATGGTTATACTGAAAATGAAAAGGTCACATGGTAGAGATCCATTCCTGTATAATGGGTTACTGGTCTGCAGTGTAGAGTTCTCATTCCTGTATAATGGGGTTACTGGTCTGCAGTGTAGAGTTTTCATACCTGTATAATGGGGTTACTGGTCTGCAGTGTAGAGTTCTCATTCCTGTATAATGGGTTACTGGTCTGCAGTGTAGAGTTCTCATTCCTGTATAATGGGTCACTGGTCTGCAGTGTAGAGTTCTCATTCCTGTATAATGGGGTTACTGGTCTGCAGTGTAGAGTTCTCATTCCTGTATAATGGGTTACTGGTCTGCAGTGTAGAGTTCTCATTCCTGTATAATGGG